>NW_026920104.1:0-170600 GCF_032062105.1 Saccostrea cuccullata
CGAATTCCCAGGACACGTGGTACAGTACAGCAATGATAATGGTACTTCCTGGGATGATGTCCCAAACGAATGGTTCCTTAACGATAATAACCCATTTCTATTGAGAACAAGGTATACAGGCAAACTATAAATATTGTTTACCAAGTCTATTTAAATGAATTGTAAAATGTAAACTTTTTACTGCAAGGATATTTAATAGTAGTCATGTATTTCAACTTTAATAATTCAAATATTCAAAAAAGTACATTTCAGTACAATTTTGATTTACCATTTATGTTGTTGAGGTTTGATATGCTTTATTTGATAATATATAAGGAAAAAGTGTGAGAATTGATATCAATTTTATATAAAACAAATAACTTTTTTTCTCAGAAAATGTGTAAAAAGAAATAGAACATTGAATACTTATCTTTTAATTTTCAAATATTGGAATAAGGACGAAGGATAAAACAAGATTTAGCAGAGCAGTCATATTTTATCCAGGTAAGATATATGCAATATTTAATTTCTTCCTGAAATGCTAGCTGACGGTTGCAAACATTTAATAAATACTGATACTACTAAAAATGTCAAACGAAGTTGTTTTTAAGATATAAATTTGTTTTCAGAGGAACCATGGCCAATATCTGACCAGCATCTTATAGACTACATCGCTGAAAACTTGGATATTAGATATGACGTTATCAGTAATCTTGTAAACGATTGGCAAAACTTTACCGCAAAAATTACAATGAGGAATGTTGGAACTCGTGATCTGTCTTATGGAAACTGGGAACTATATTTCTACTCAATACGCCTCATACAGCCAAATGATTTTCCTTACCGACATGGTCACTTATTACAGGATTGCAATATGAGGGTTTATCATGTTGGAGGTTTTTTACTTAAACTCACACCTGCAAGTCGACATTTTTCATTAAAGAGTCACGCTAACTCGATATGCACACTTGTTGCAAAATACTGGCAATCTGCCAGGACAGACTGTATGCCGAACTGGTACGTCACAGCAGAGGGCATGCAGGCAAAGGATATAAAGTCAACTCAAAATGAGGCTCTGACCTATGTTGGACCTTTCATTACGCCTGCGCAGTATCGCCGTTATCCAGAGGATACCTATCATCCATACACGCCAGAAGAGAGATATAATCTGAATGAGGCTTTAACAGTGCCTGGGATAAATTCAAAACGTATTATACCAACTCCTGTCAACATTTCTCTAAAAGCAAGTTCAGTGACCATCGATCCATCATGGGTTGTTCTAAACAGTACAAAGTGCAACAGGGGAATAAGGTTAATATCTGGTAAGTGATTACGTTGTAAATCAAAGTAAAGATTAATTTGTACATTTTAATCAAACTCATTTTAAACAAGATTTTATATCATTGTGATTTGCCCTGTCTGTCTGTCTATCCATCAGTCAATCGTCCGTCAGTCCTATAATCTCTATCTTCTATGCATCAAAAGTAATGGCAAAAGACCGAAAAGGCTTTTCTAGCATATAGGTCACACTAAATGTCACAAGGTCATTGACCTTGACGTCTTTTAAACAACATAAGTTGTGTAATCATGAGCTATGGAGATATGCGATTTCAAAGGAAATTCCAGGTGAATAAAGGAGAGTAGTAATTTATCTTGATGCATAATGTGTGGCATTTTAATCTTTCCGGGTATTTCAGCTTAATTTTTTTTTAATATTGTGCAGAATAATAACGTAATACTACTACTTCTCAATTAAATATATCACCGAATTCATGATCAACCCTATTTTTTAACAGAACTCTTTGGTGCCACTATTGGGAGCATTAAACCGCCATCTAAATTTATTGAAATAAAAACAGTGAACAATTTAAATATTCTTGGAATGAAAGAAACACTGGATGAAGCCTATTGGATTGATATAACGAAATCATCTGTAACTATATCCGTGAGAACCCCTATGGGCGTGTTCTATGCCTATCAGTCACTGCGGAGCTTGACAAATGGAGGAAAGATACTTCCGCTTGGTGTCATTAGAGATCAGCCTCGATTTGAATACAGGGGTATGCATGTCGATGTAGGACGAAATTTTCATTCCAAAGAAGATATTATGAAAATCCTTGACGCCATGGCAATGTATAAATTAAACAAGTTTCACTTTCACTTGACGGAGGACGAGGGCTGGAGAGTTGAGATTCCTGGTCTACCTGAACTCACAGAGGTAAAATTGTTTATTAATTGATTAATTGCCTTTTTTATGGCACATTCGAGACTTTACCACATCACTTATAGTGACATCGGCCCTTGGTTATAAAGTCTCATCCGAAAGTTCACTGACTTTAATTTCTAGGAGAAGGAGCAGCATTTCCTGTGTTTACACTTTTTGACGCAGCACGGTGTACATAGCCATGACGTGAACGGGAATCGGCCCAAGGCCTCTTACATGTTTATGTTAAAAAATAAATATTCAGAATACCACATGTCGTAAAAGTGGTTATTTATACTGGATGTTAAGTACGCGTTTGTGATAGTCAATCATTACGCGTGGGTGTAAAATACGCGGTCGTGCGATTTAACGCGAATAATTTACGCGTTTTTTCTTACCAACACCGTGTACGAGTTGTTTCCCTTTCTATAGTCAAGCAAGTTTTACATGTACATTACACGCAATAATGAATACCGAGTAGCTAGTTTTTGAGAACTTTTCACGACATTCTATAGCACCGTAATAAATCGATTTCACTTTGAAAGGCAATGTCTGTAAAGAATCGATTTCACTTTGAAAGGCAATGTCCATTTCAACTGGTCAGAAAGTCTACTTTGAATTATTTCAAAACTTCAACACTATCTAAAAAAAACAAGGAATGTATCTTCCTAATCCCGATCATACGCCAGAAAAACGGACTTTAAAAGAAAGAAAATGGGCGCATTTGGCGTGTGAGCTGCAGGAATCATTTGTACGAAACATTGATTTAAATGTCCATGATTTGGTTGGCTGAACATAGCTGGTCAGATTTTACAAACACGACCATAGGTTTTTTTTTTCATTCAGTTTGAAAGTGTGAGATTGTAACATTTTTGTCCGTTTTTCCTAGAGGGTACTATAACATAGTAATGTTTCATGAAAAATAAACACCTAAAATATTTAATGCATATAGATGCATGATACGTGTACATGTTCATTACCGGTATAAAGAATAGAAAATTAAAATTGAATTCGCTCGAGAGCCAAACTGAACCAAAATTCATCTAATTCAAAATTTTAATACATCAGTACATAAAACGAAACTGACGAAATAAATGATTGTTTGCATGAAAAAAAAATTATCGCCCCATGCCAGGCTGGAACCAAAAACTTTTCGATTCCAGTACAATGAACAGGTAGCCCAACTTACTGAGCTATCACCGCTACCAGACCTGTTTACCCATATCGTCGTCTCTCAGTATTTTGGATTAGATTTCTCCGTGAGATTTGGCATTTGCCAGTAAGATTTAAATTTCCGTCGATCTTACATATTTTAAAAAAGAACAACTACTGCACTGATTACAAATACTTGGTTTAACAACATGGTCATTGTCATTTTATAATACCACATCGTTTTGGGAACACGACATCACTTAGGTGTTTGAAATTTTCCTCCTTTTAGTCGACTCAAATGCGTGAAACGAAGACATATCAAAACGAAAACTAACTGCTACGTTTCAAACAAACGTATTTCCAATTTCCGTATTTTCAAAATAGCAAAACGTGAGACGTATTTTAGACTAAAAATCCGTACAAAATACGGCAAAATCGTAAGCGTAAACAGGTCTGCGCTACACATACACAGATGATTTTAAAAGGACAAAGAAGCACCACATTCACACATTTGGATTTTTTTTCGGAAAAGCTCGTTTCTCGTGGTCTCTGGGTCTTCTCTCCATTTTTAAAAAAAAGTGTATTCGTTTCTTTGAATTAAAATACACACAAATAACGTTTTAAAATCATAGAGAGAAGACCCAGAGATAGAAAAATTTTAGAAATGTACCATTTTGTACCAAATGTCTAATGTGGCCAATTTTCAAGTTATTTTTTAGCAAATCAAAGCTCAATTTCGGGAAAATATTTTCCTTTCCTGTTACAGAACCCGATAAATAAAAAAAAATGTTAAAATTTCATGTGACATGTCGATGAAATTTTCACTTTTCAATTACGCCCATATTCCTGCCGAATGTCAATCAAAAGCGCCTTCGTTCTTTAAACGATATAGATGATGAGGCATTCACATATCGCTAGACATAATGATTAATAAACTGTTGTTTTTAAATTGTATCATAAGGAGTCTTTTTCTGGTGAATTATGGCACAAAAATAAAAATAAATGATTTTTTAAAAGTTTTCACAATTCTTGTATAATATATGCTTTTGTAGTATATACGTATTTAGGTGTGTACATTGAAGCGTTTAATTATGACTGGTTTGACAAATCTAAAGGTATGAATAACTAGGTAAGGAAGTCCTGAGAACTTCAATATTTTTACAGTATTAGAAATTACTCATACATGTTTATATCAACATAAGAAATACATTTTCTGAATTGTGTGTTTTTGCAGGGGAGAGGTTAAAGAATTCGAGTCTGTTAAAACTAAAATAAAAATAAATTATATAATTAAAGACGGGTACATGTACATATGTATTCTAATATCCGCAATTTCACACCACCCTGCAGATAACGTTATAATCTCGAGTATTTATTAGGAAAATTATGTTAAAATCTCCAATATTTATTAGATGGGGAAAATTTTCGTATTTGCATGTTCATGACCGAAATAAATGACTTGTCTTTAGTAAATTTTATTAATGCCTTATTTAATTTTATTAATGACTTATATTGATTATAGGTAGCTTCCAAACGTTGTCATGATCCGATGGAGGATGAGTGCATATTTCCTCAGTTAGGATCTGGGTCGGGACAAAGCGGACTCGGTTCTGGATTTTACACAGTCGAGGATTATAAAGAAATACTCCGTTTCGCCAACGACCGCCATATTGAAGTTATTCCTGAAATCGATATGCCTGGACATTGTCGTGCAGGAATTAAAGCAATGGAGGCGCGGTTCCGGAAGTACATGAAATTCGGAAACAAGACTGCAGCACGGGAATACCTTATGACAGACTTCCCTGACAAAACAGAATACCTTTCCGTGCAGATGTTTACAGATAACGCCATTAATCCCTGCATGGACTCCACGTTTGCTTTCATAAAGCAGGTTATAAGAGCATTCAAATTTATGCATGCAGATATTCAACCGCTGAAGATGTATCATTTTGGAGGTAACATTTAGCAAACATTCATTGTGTGAAAGCAAATAATTTAGATATAAAACAAACGTAAGACTTTTGAAAATGTACCTTGTACACTTACTTATGCAAAGTTTAGTTTAATTTCAATAAATTCGTTTAATCTGCATATTTGTGTTACTGAAAATACTTAAACATTCTGACATATAAAAAAACTTACTTCTTATGGTGTAAATACAAAAATATTACTGTTTTTTCTTAACAACTATCTCAGTCGTAAAGTCTCAAGTCTCAAATATACGATATACTGTTGACCAAAATATTAAATAATTGTAAGCGCGTGCTTTTGCAATCTTATCAAAATTAAGGTTTATATCCTCTCGCATACGCACTACTCTAACTCATAGAGGGTCACGTCAGAGGTAAAATTCGGAAGAACTCTAGACTTATTCGCATTAACAAATATATGATGATTGTGCTGGCGACAATTTGATTGGATGATATACTGTAGCGAGAATACGAGCAGACACTACATGTAACATCTAATTTTAACAAGACTGGTGCTTGTATTTCTAACTCTTCCTGTAGGTGATGAAATAGCAGGTGCTTGGAAAGATTCCCCCGAGTGTCAGAGGTTCTTGAGTAAATCAGGACTGAAGAATGTAGGCGAACTTAAGAAGTATTTTGCTCATATGATGGCCAGGATAACGGACAATTATGGACTTAATGTAGCAGCCTGGGGCGATGGACTGAAGGATGGCCCCAAGCCTTACGATCCGTCTGAATTTCCTACTAAAAGGTACGAAATCTCAAACTTTAACCTTATAAACTTTTACAAACTTGATACACAAAGCATAAATAGAGTGTTTTTCTATTGAATCTGAAAGCATTTAAATACAAAATATAAAAAAAAACAAAAAAATTATCAATTAATATTTATTTCCCCGAGCGAGTTCAATGTTCAAATTAAAGATGTTTCAAATTATGTTTTTTTTTATTATTATTTTAGAGATATAACGGCCTATAATTGGGAGAACGTCTGGGAATGGGGACAGGGCGATAAAGCTTATAAACTGGCTAATGCTGGATATAAGGTATCTATACATGCATAAACTGGCTAATGCTGGATATAAGGTATCTTATTAAATAAATATAAACATTATAGTCTCCTCCAAATTATTACATTTCAGGATAAACGAAAAGATACTTACTCATAGATATATGGTTCTATGAAGATATTCACGTGAAAAATGAATAAAACTTGATAAATCTATCAAATTAAATTTCTTTTGCATTGCATTGAAATCTTGGATACTTTGAAATTTCCGTAAACGTTCATGCAGTTATAGTCCTACATGTAAAACGATATCTAAATCTACAGAACCACAACCTTTAAATACATTGTTAAAAATAATAATTCATTTTGGCTATAAATCATCATGAGAAAAATTTTGAGGTTAAGTTTCATTATAAATCAAAGTCAAATAATTTTTAAATATATGTAGTATTTGTGGGAATTCTCTGTAAGGGGTTTACCATTTCACTAATTATATATGCAAGGTTAATGCATGAATGATCACTTCAGGTTGTGCTCGGGCACGCAACTCATTTATATTTTGACCATCCATACGAGCCCGATCCCGAGGAACGAGGTTTCTACTGGGCCACGAGATTTACCGACACTCGGAAAACCTTTGACTTTGTCCCCAGCAATATATATTATAATGCCGACAAAGCCGGCAACGGGAAACCTCTGACTCCAGATCAGATCTGTACAAACAATGGCACCTGTCTACAGCTAACAAAACCAGAAAATATCATAGGTTTGTTTTCACTTAAATGCCTAAGCTACTTGCAAAAAAGTCGCTTTTGTTGTCTTTTTACAATTTTAATAATAATGACATTACAAATTAAATCACACACACAATTTTATTCTTCACTGCGTTACTCCGTAGGTTACTAATTATAACATACGTCTATATTTGTTAAATATTTTTTTATAATTCGGTAATTAAAACGGATATAGAAAGGCCTGTTAGAAAATCGCAAAGTTTTATCCTACATTATGCCCAAAAACACGTTTCAAATTTCAACGTAACTTATTATGACATACTTCCTTAGGCATGCAAGGTCATATCTGGACGGAAACGGTTCGTACAGCTGATCAACTACAGGAAATGGTATTTCCTCGCCTTATAGCCCTAGCAGAGAAAGCATGGCACAAATCTTCATGGGAAAACATCGAAAATAAGGATGAGCGGATCAGAAAAACAAATGAAGAATGGACTTCGTTCGCAATGGCGTTAGTTGAAAAGGAGTTGAGACGCTTAGAAAATATGGGAATCGGATACCACATTCCTGTTCCGGGGGCTAGGTATTTCTATTGTGTTTTTAGACTTCTTTGTTTTGTTTTTTAGAATTATTCTTTTTTCGATTATGATGCTAACATCAACGACATTAAACTTTCAGATGATTAGAATGTTAATAACCCATTAATCAGAAGTTAAATGAGAAATGAAAAGTAAACAGAACAAAATTCAAGTTAAATTTTCAAGTGCAATTTCCATGTTGAAAAATAATCCCGATATCGCTACAGATGCCACTTGGTTTTCATGAAACATATTGAGATAACAAACAGTATTCAAGATCAGATGTCCATAAAACAATACAAGTTAGGAACAGAACAAACATGGACGTCCAAAACATCAGTCGTGGAGGAGTGAGCATCCCCTGCCGACCGAACTTTGCAATGATAAATCACATGCAGTTATTGAGTTTGTGAAACCTCTTTAAATGTGTCAAGAACAGGTCTTGGACAGTTTGTAAAATTTTGGAAATGTGTATGCTGATATAAAAACTTATAGAACAACTTTATATTTTTTCAGAATGATAAATAAGAATATACATGTCAACACGGCACTTCCTGGCTTGTCGGTTCAATACAGCAGTGATAATAAACAAACATGGAAAGATTTCCCTCTCCGTAATAAGATTTCAGCATTGCCTATGGGAAAGGAAATATTTTTCCGGACTAAGTAAGTAAATATCATATGGAACGTTTGCTAATTTGAAGACTAATGGTGATCAACTGTAAACAGTATTTCAAACAAAACGCATTTGTTTATGTTCAATAGAGTGACCTTTGAAAACTACATTTGTTTTTTTTTTTCAATATATTATAAGGATCATTTTAACACTTTATTATTTAAACAGTTGTTCTGATTAACTAGGTATTTAATGCTAAAACTATTGAAAAATATTGCATTTTCGGAAGAATGCATAAATTTTAAAAAATAGTTTTGCAGCTGTTAAAATGAAAATTATACGAGCAGAATGAAAAATATACATATTTTTTTAGTTATTTACGCTTGCATTGTATAATAAAAAAAAAACATCGCGTATAATTTTATATTTCATCTCCTTTTGGTAGATAGAAAAAAAGAAACAAATGTTAACTTTTTTTTGGTAATACAGGTCGGTGGACGGAAGTCGATACAGTAGAGTGGTGTCCTTCAGACCATAAGAACTTGAATATACTTCTCCTACATACTCATAAACCTGAAGTCAGAGAACAGCCATCCTTTCACTCTTTGTTATCAACAGTGATAATGACTGTAATATTCACCCATAGTTTATTACTGACATAACGCTTTACTTTCATTTATTTTAAATTGCACATGTTGATCTAAAGAGTTATTTCAGTTTATTATTCTTCATCAATAAAAGGGACATAAAAGGGATATTTGAATGTGTTTAATTTGCCTTCGTTCCACTTATATTAATAACCCTCCATTTATCATGAATCGTCTTTAGAAAGATATTTGCTTGCCCTCTCCCAAATCACGTGCATGAAAGGTTTTTTTTTTAGAGAAATGTAAGCGTCAACGTTTAGTTTATTAGAAGAAAAGATTGATTTGTTATACATTAACAATGTCAAAAGCCTTTTTATAACTACAGTGTAGATCGTTATATAAATAGATCGTTAGCACTTAACATAAACAGAGTTGTCCTTGGATAAATAAGGTCGTGAGCAAACTATAAATAGATTTAATTTTCCGTAAAACCAGCATTTCATTTTCGATAAAAAAAAAATTCACGAATATTAATATTAGATGTATGTACAAGTAGTTTTTAATCTTCAACATAAAGTTAGTATATTGATATTGTAAACGAATATGACAGAGTATTGTGAAAATCGTACGTTTAAATACAAATTTTGGATTTCTACAAATCTTTTGTTTCTTCTTCATTTTCTTATTCCCTTTCATCATGTTCATAAAACTTTTGTCACTTAATTGGAACTAATGCTTTTTCAAAAGACACTGTGAATGTATGAGTGTAAGATAAATATTTCGAAATAAACTTTTATTTTAAAAAAACTGTTCAAAATACATAGATACTAATGAAGTATAAAATGTTCTTATATGACAAGTAAATTTCGGTTTGAATTACATAAATAGCATATTTAAGGAAATAAAGCTTAAATTATAGTTTTATTGTGTGAAAACTACAATAGCGAAACTCTTCATTTTTATACCATATATAACTCACAGTAACTTCAGTGTACATACAAAGTTTAGAAAATGGCTATTTTTGTAAAGTTTAAATACAGGTACATTTACTATAGGATTATATAGGAAAATGCCAATTTTTAGCACTTTAAAGCAAATTTTTACAATAGACATTTTGTTCAAATATATATTTGATGAGTAATACTATATTACACAATATATGTAAGAAACACAAAATTCTACCATCTTGTTACCAGCGGGGGCATCTCAAAATGCCAAAAATTAGCAACTTTTACTATTTTTTTAGAGTATTTACAAAATATGACGTCCACAATGGATTCACATGAAAACATAATAAAAATATTGGAGATATTCTCAAATTTCTATGTTTTAAATTTCAAGAGCGTATGTTTATTGCTTTTTCCTTAATAATATTTTTATTACCCCTTTCTTTAAGAGCTATAGATTATCATAACGTCAAAAACACACTGCAACGACGTCAACCTACCTATCAATTGCAAAATCGGTTAAAAAATCAGTTATATCAATTCTAATTACATTTTTATACCTATGATTTCTTAATTTTATTAAATTTTAATAATTTAGCGAAAAAAGTTGCATTAAAACAGTAAATACGCTTCATGTTACTATGATGCGCGAAATATTGCGCAATGGAAACTATAGTCGGCCCCCTTAAATAATTTTTTTAAAAATGGCGGCGACAGATAAAAACTGATATTTAAATATATGTTAATTTTCGAATTACGATATTGTAACGATACAATGCCGTGCCTAAAAAAATTAATAAACCTGGTATAAATAACTCTTACAGCATTTCGTTATAATAATACGTGGGCTTTGTACCTTTACGCAGGTAGGTTAAGGTTACAACCAAATATTCTACTTGCCTATATATGACGTCATAATAAGCTATATGACGTGAGATTTAGAGATAACAATTTCTTAAAATCGATATCTAAGATTGATTTGAGGTCGTAAAAATGAACCAAAATATGCAGAGGAATAATATCAACGGAATTTTGTGTTCCCGGGCCTTGTAGTTATCACAGGGGTTACATACCAAACCCGTGACGTCATAACTGTTGATCATGCAAGCAGAGTGAAAGTGAAAAGTAACGAGAATTGATGTAAACAAACACAAGAAATCGAAAAGTTTAAAAGCATTTAGAATGAACAACATGTGTGATTCTTGTGGGAATAAACGTATATTTAAATATGTTAATATAATTCTGCAATTTCTTCGTAAAATTAAATCTGGGAGGGTGTTTACTTGCCGATACGGCCTTTTTGTCGTATCGTAACAAAAAAGTATCAAAATTTCAACACTACGCCGAAACTTAATTTTTGTTTAACTGCTTATAAAATCTTTTTTTGCATTAAAATAAACAAATTATTTCTTTGCAAGTAAGAATAATTTATTCAAAATTGTTGTTTATATGTTGTAAAACCAAAATATTTTATTCTAGTTCTGTTAATTATCATTTATTTTATATTTATATTTACATTTAGCTTATTTTTTTTATATATATTAAACCCCAAATGTTAAATAAACCAAAAAAAATAGAAATAAGATTTTTTTTAACGATATTTCATCATATGTATCGATATGCGTATCGTCCTCACAGATATCACGATATAAGTCTATAGAATGCATAATTATGTAAAAGTTTTATACAATGCTTTTGCCTTTAAAAATAATAAACCTAGTATAAATAACTCTTTAATAATACGTGGGCTCTGTACCTTTAGACAGTCAAAAAAACAAGAGAAAGTCTTTGTATGAAAGAAACATGTAATAATTTATTGTATAAAAGTAAATAAAACAAACGAGATATTTGGAATATCCTGGTTACCTCGGGATGGCGCAGAAATAGAAGGTACACCACTCTGGAATCGAAGGTGCAACGAAACCAGGAAGCTACAGCTGTAGCAAGTAAACTAGTTGAAAAGAATAATATCAATATTTGGTGTACCCCTTTCCATCCACTCAGACCAAGCGGTCTCAATTTGATGGCATGGTCGAAGAGGCCAATAGAACCATAGAAAAATACAAAACATGCCGACAGCAGTTGCCTCTGAAAATCAGAACGACTGGGATGAGTATATATATTCGCTCTTGTTGGCCTATCGTTCGTCAGACCACGAGTCAACAGGTTTTTCCCCTTACAGAATGTTTTTTGGCACCCAGCCAACCTTGCCAATAGACCTTATATTAGGAAGACCTGAAACTACCGACAACCAAGTTTTTAATTCTGACCATGTAGAACATTTAAGACAAAAGTCGAACAGAATAGTGAAAATACATGACTGGGCCAGACAACATTTAAGCCTTTCCTCTAAAAATATGAAAAGGAGATATGACAACCAAAGTAATGCATATTTATAAAATCGGGGATACCGTGTGGTTATAAAGCCCTACTTGAACCAAAGGGAGATGCCTATAACTACGTTGGTCCTATCACCGTTACCAATAAAATCAATGATATTCTTTTTAGAATCCAAAGGTTCCCCCATTCTAAAACAAAAATTGTGCACCATGACAGATTAAAACCTAACCTGGGAGATAGTGTTCCCCCCTGGTTAAAACCATAGCTGTATTTCCCCGTCTTTACTTTTACATTTTCATTATTCATTCACTCCACCTATAGTTGATACAAAATTTTATAATCATCACCAAAAAAATTCTGTTGGAAGTAATCCTATTGACAAATTACCATTGTATTAAATGAATAAATTCATGCATTTAGAGAAATGTATCTCGACCTGTACCTGTATACTTACGAGTTGTATACCTTTCATTTCCACAATATCTGCATGTACCAGTGTGGTACATGCTTCGAATTCGAGAAACGTTTCCAGTGTGAACATCATATGATAGAACAACACAGTGGCTATGGTTATAAATTAGGAGAGTTTAAGCAAATGTTCAACCGTCTAGACATTCACAAGTCAAAGTGTCCTGGGGCCACCTTCTCCCCCGTTAATCGTAAAACAGGACAGTTCAGTTCACTTCATGTAACGAGCGGGAATTTGCCATCTTTAAGAACAACCTGTCCTCCCTGATAATCCGGCTGCCACGCCTCATCAACATCACTCCTGAGGAAAAAATAAACGTTCTATAGAGAATCGAGTCAAAACACATATTAAACACACAAAGTCAGCACATCCAAGAAACCTCTTCCAACAGAAAGACCTGAACCTTCAAGCTTACCAGCCAATATCTCCAGAGCCATTTCCGTTGCTCGCTAAACTTCAGACGCTTTCCATTCCACCTACTGCCACAAGAAAGTCTATGCCAACTGCCACCAGTCTGCGCCAGTCCCTTCCACTTCAAAATACTTTCGTCCTCCAGAAGCCTGTGTACCATCCAACGCCAGCCAGCCTAGCATCTCCGTCAACATCATCCTCTAACTCATCCAGTTTATCAAGCTCTGCCCATTCCCCAACAAATAAACCAGCTCTGTCCATATTTGCAGCTACATCTCAGTTTGAATCCGATCCTCCAAAGGAAAATCTGCCTGAACTCCTCACAAACACCGTTAAAACGCAAAATGTTCCACCTAACACCTATTCAGCAAATACGACTTAAAGGACTCGCTATGGCCCACTTTCTCTTTTTAATGTTTTTCAAGAAAATTTCAGTATATAATACCAAAGAGAGAACAGATAGGAAAGGAATTATAATTTTAAAATATGCTATTTATTTTGTTAATTGATGTATTTCTGTTGTTTTCAGTCATATCAATATGTATAAACAGCAAGTCATATCAATATGTATAAACAGCAAACAATGAATGAATTAGAAAGGAATTTTAAAAAAATATAATAAATTTTGCTATTTATTCCGTTAATTTTCTTACCACTTCCTTAAATTTTAATTTATATCATTTACGGAAGAAACGCAATTTTAATTTTTAATTAAATTATGAATTATGTTGGAATTGTAATATTCAAATCCCAGATACAACTCAATTTATTTTCTATTAATTTCGTATGTGATAAAATGTCAATGTACTCTTTTCAAAAATTTACGGAATGCTGCAGAATTTTCACTGTTCATACGAAAGAAATAACACATTGATTGTTATGCATATGGTTTAAACGCTAATTATATCAACGTACATGCATGGTCTCATGTTACAAAAATAGTTTTACTAAAGCATCTATTAATAGAGCTTCCTGGGTTTCTCGCATCGTCCCCTCGCAGTTACCCAGGTAAGGACAATGCATGGTACAGAGCTTCAGACCTGTTTACCCATAACGCTGTCTCTCAGTATTTTTTATTAAAATTGTCCGTGAGATTTTGCATTTGCCAGTAAGATTTCACTTTCCATCAATTTTACATATATTAACAGAGAAAAACTGATTTTGTGATTACAAAAGCATGGTGTAACAACAAGGTCTTTGACATTTCATAATACCACAGCGTTTTGGCAACCTGACATTGCTCATGTGTTTGAAACCTTTCTCTTATTTAGCGATTAAAAGGTTGATACTAAGTCAGATCATAACAAAAACTAACTGTTAAATTCCAAACTAACGTATTTCCGATTTCCGTATTTTCATAATGGCAAACCGTGAGACGTATTTTAGGCTGAAAATCCGTACAAAATACGGCGAAATCGTAAGAGTAAACAGGTCTGGAGCTTGCTAAAAGACCCCGCCTTCTAAGCCATTCATACACTAGCTCAGTAGTATAAGCGGCCTAGCTAGGCGGGTCAACTGAGTGCTCTTTTGGGGCTGGGGGATAGGCGGGTCAACTGAGTGCAGATTGGGGGTCTGGGGGATAGGCGGTTCAACGGAGTGCACTTTTGGGGTTGGGGGGATAGGCGGTTCAACGGAGTGCACTTTTGGGGCTGGGGGGGGATAGGTGGGTCAAGGGAGTGCAGATTAGGGGGGTCTGTGGGGGATAGCTGGGTCAATTCAGTACACATAGCCCCTAAATACGGGGGTGTGTTTACACTGTGTTTACATTATACTATATACGCTGCTATTACGACCTGTTGCATCATCTTTTTTATACCTGTTGCATCATCTTTTTATACCTGTTGCATCACCTGTAAGGGGGCCGTGTGCAAAAATACCTGGGCTTTTATACTTGTTGCATCATCTTTTTTATACCTGTTGCATCATCTTTTTTATACCTGTTGCATCATCTTTTTTATACCTGTTGCATCATCTGTAAAGGGCCGTGTGCAAACATACGATAGACCTACCTGACTACAC
The DNA here is from genome assembly GCF_032062105.1 of Saccostrea cuccullata. Classification (NCBI taxonomy): domain Eukaryota; kingdom Metazoa; phylum Mollusca; class Bivalvia; order Ostreida; family Ostreidae; genus Saccostrea; species Saccostrea cuccullata. The sequence goes on from NW_026920104.1 coordinate 15,015, forward strand.
AGGTAATACTTGGCAGCGATTCAAGTCAGGGCAGTGTGCCAAAATACGATTTACCTACGTTTTATACTGGGGGTATAAATGAGAAGAAAAGTCTGGTCCTTTCTTCGCAATCGACTATCATGTCAACCCTGATACACACTCACTCTCTGATTTTAAATGGGTATGATTGTTTAGTACGATGAGCACAAAATCACCAAGAATCTCTACCCCCGGAGGCAGAACAAGTATTTCAGGAAGCGACCACTATCATGGAAACCCCTCAGGATTTGTGGTTACAATGCCTAAGCCTTATCACATCATGCGACGATCATGGGGAGACTAGCTACCATACATTTTCTATGTCGACATATGTAAACAATTCTGCCCCAGAAATGGTACGGACTGAACCTGACCCGTTTTTTTCGGAAAGCCTTACAGTTTCCTGACCCATCCCCAAGCAGGCAAAGTGATTTTACTGTGGCAGGACATAGATGCGATGGAGAAAGTATGTATTCAATACGGAATGAAATACCTGGAAATTTCACACAGGCTAGGAAAATCCGTGACTTTTAATACCAAACCTCAATCAAAATCTACGAATTTCTAACCCTCACCGAAGACCAGAGAGGTCCCTGGATGCATTTGGTAGCGGATCGAATACGATTTCGGAGGAGAATTCGACAGTTAGAAACATTGATAGTTTTTAAGAAATAAAAAAAAAATCATGTAATACTACATCAGTGTTATGTTATTGTATGACGGCATATATGCACTCGGGTTCGGCCTTTCCCCCTTCAATTTTGCTTTGTCACGGTGCTGGGGCTTTTTTTGATCACATGATCAAAAGCGATTTTTTTCTTTTAGCCAATCACATTTGATCACATGATTGGTTTTTCCATTTTCCATGTTTTTGCCGCTATATTTGAATTTCGTCTGCTATTGTTTATAAATACCGACGCTTCCGGGTATTCAGCATCATTCCTTCGTGACTGATTTAGAGAGAAGAAAGAAGAAAAAAGAAAAAAGACTTGGGCGACTTTTTTGAGGAGTTGTACAATATCCCGGGGATAATTGTGGACAGCCACATCGTGGTGCGGAGAATTGACACAGGGAGGGTGATGCTGGACCTCGACATGGGGCGGATATCCATCAACAACCGGCGAGAGAGGAGGGCCCACCCTTATAGGAGAAGCAGGAGTTCACCACGGCGACCACCCTCCAGATCGCCGCCCCCACCACCCCCGGCGTCCACACCTGCTGCTGCTGCTCCGACCCCCCGCCAAACCGGAGCCAGGAACGAGGGCCGAATTCCCCGCTGGGGGTTCCGGCTGCCGACGCAGGATATTTTATGCAGCCTCTGCTTGACAGATGATGAGCCTAGCAATTTTTGTTGTGGGCGCTGCCTGCAGCGCCCAGCCTGTACCCTATGTGCGGCCCGGATCTTAGAGGAGAGCCTTCCGTGCCCCCTATGCCGCAATGATGAAGTCATCATTCAACCCCTGGGCAGAAGACCCGAGTTTGGAGGGTCCCGGGATTCGGATTCCGATGACGAAAGGATAGGGGAGATCGTCCAGCGGCTTTTGGCCTAGGCTACCCACCTTGAGCCACACCTGAAACCAAAACCTGAAAAAACCAAAAAAATTACAAAAAACCAAAAAATTACAAAAAAAATCCCTTTTAGGGGCTGCCCAATTGTTTCGAAAAGATGCCTTCTGTACAGTCAAAAAAGAAACGTTATATGTGTCTTAGAAAAAAAAAGATTTTCTTTTTTTTTTTTAAAATACAGTCAAAGAAACGATTGTATCTTAGAAAAAAAAAGATGATCTTTTTTAAAAATACGGTCAAAGAAATGAAACGTTTGTGTGTGTTCAAAAAAAGAAAAGATTACCTTATACAGACAAAAAAGAAACATTGTGTGTGTTTCTCTCAAGTTATAACACCAGGTCACTTTTAAATTTTTATAACTTTTTAAAACTTATAAATTATTTTCTTTTAATTTTTTAAAACTTTTTAATAATAATAATGATAATCAAAAGGAAAGTCCCTTTTTTTTAAAAATAAATTCACATCAAAACACACATTTTTAACATTTATTTTTTTTTTCATCAAAACAATTTACACAGACACATACATACACACATTTTTAAATTTTTTTTTTTTTTCATCAAACAATAACACACACACACAACATACATACACACATTTTTAAATTCATTTTTTTTTTTCATCAAACAATAACACACACACATATATACACACATTTTTAACATTTATTTTTTATCAAATAACAATAACAACACATACATACATACACTTAATGTGGATGAAGAATGTACACATGTTTTTCATAAGTGTGTACACATTGTTCAATATAATGTCTATAATGATTCCAATTTCCTTGGGCTAGTCCACAGGCAATCTTGTAAGGAAAAGCATAAGTCTGGTAAGGTAAACTTTCCCCCATTTCTTGTAAACAAGTTTGAAACCATTGCTCTCTGTTTTGTGGGGTATCCTGATAAGTGGAAATTCTTTTTGGTCGGTGACTTGCTTTTCCATAATCCCATTGAGCTAGTAAACAAATGACCACAGGGGTTTGTGAGGTAAACACCTTAATAGTGCCTGGAGGTAAACACCTTAATAGTGCCTGGAATTCCTCTATCTTCTTCTACGGCTAAATTTCTAGACCCTTGAGGTCTGCGAGTGGCATAGAGATTAGCTTGTGGGAATTTCTCTGCAATACTTTGCCTCAATCCATGAGCTTTTGAGTGGATCATGATCTATAAAGTAAATACGAATGATTTTCAAAGCAGTACGAATCTTTTCATGTCAAATTTTCTTTCATAAAACATTGGGTGACTTAAAATATCAGGGGATGTGTATGTCCTACGTTGTTCACACCCCAGTGTCACTACAGTGTTTCATTTTGGTAAAAAAACAAACCATCAAGACTTGTAAAGGATCTAAAAAGTCGATACGAATTGTTTTGAATCTCATGACATTTATTTTTCTTAAAATATCAATCAGATAAAAGCTAGATTCCAAGAATCCTTATGTATCTCATAGTATGATTTTCTGAAAATCTGTGACCTCTGACCCCTCATTGTGTCTATAGGTAAACCTATATTAGCTTGTTTTTTACCCTGATCATGATTCTTTTGAAATAAAAACTATACCGGCACTCTTCCCTAAGTCCCTTCTCTCTAACCCACATGAGTTTTCCGGGTCTCACCCTCTAAAAAGACTGAAAAGGCTTATTTTATACACTCGGGTCACTGAATTTCACCTCATCGCTTCGAGGTTTTTTACTCATTTCTTCCCGACGGATGCATGTCATGTATCAATTCTAGTATGAAAAGAAGCAGGAAACTTACCTTGTTTAGACCTGTATCATGCTGGAATCCTACTAAGAATACATATTAAATAATCCATGAAAATGTATAGTTCCCAAAGTACAAATCACACACAATTTCAGTTCGCCATGAGATTTCGGCTCTCGCCATCCAGGTGCTCTCTTTAACGTCCGTGCTTTGTGCATAAATACAGACGCTCTCCAGTAGTCGGCGTCATTCGTTAGTATCCAGCATACGCCACGATGGCTCAGGGAAATTCCACCCGAAGACCCATTCCAGTATGGGGAATCCCCGTTGGTATCTCCAGGATCCAGCAGTGCCCCGTCTGCCTGGAAGAGGACGTGCCCTCGAACTTTGTTTGTGCGGGATGTAGGAACAGGCCGGCTCCAGTGCTCCCAGGTTCTGGTGGGACAGAGATCACCCCCCTGCTGCTGCCCTCTATGTCGCCAGCGAGAGCCCTGGATCCCCAGAGGTTACCGGGCCCCCCGCAGGGTAAGATTGTAGCGACCTCGCCCACTAAGAAGACCACCACCCACAGATCCCGCTGACTTCATGTCGCCGTTGACCGGCAGACATCGCCCACCCCTCTCTGAGAGACGGGAGTTTGGAGGCCCATGCAGGAGGACACACAGGGCGTAAACCCTGTCTAAAAAAATCTACCCCGGCCCTTTTAAGGGCCAATCAAATGTTTCGAAAAGATGCCTTCTGTACAGTCAAATGAGAAACGTATTGTGTGTGTCTTAGAAAAAAAAAGATTTTCTTTTTTTTTCCCAAAATACAGTCAAAGAAACGATTGTATCTTAGAAAAAAAAAAGATGATCTTTTTTAAAAATACAGTCAAAGAAATGAAACGTTTGTGTGTGTTCAAAAAGAAAAGAGTACCTTATACAGTCTAAAAAGAAACATTGTGTTTCTCTCAAGTTATAACACCAGGTCACTTTTTTTAAAAACTTAATTCTAAAAAATTAACTTTCAATTTTTTAAACTTATAAATTTTTTAAACTTTTAAACTTTTTTTAAAATTTTTAATAATAATAATAATAATCCCTTTTTTAAAAAATAAATTCACATTAAAACACACATTTTTAATTTTTTTTTCCATCAAACAATAACACATACATATACATACACTTAATACATATGTGAATGAAGAATGTACACCTATTTTGTCATAAGTGTGGGGTATATTCAATATTTTTTTTTTTTTAAATATTCAGGTAAATCTACAATCTCTTGGAACTAATTCTCTGTTTCTCACTTCAGATTTAAGAACCCCATATTCTTCATAGTCACCTTGTCTATAAAAGGTTCTTTCCAATTCTGGGGTACTGTGAGACATATATCAAAACAAGTTAACCCATGAATCTTTTTGTACATATATCTCTCATGACAGCTGTATTTCATTTGAATGAATCTTCTCACATGATGAAGTTTTCCAGTTTCTTGATGCCTTTCTTTTTGTAAGATCAAGTATTGATAATCACTTCCAATGATTTGATCTACATCTTCCTGTCTGCACCCAGTTAAATCAAACATCCAATTTTTGGCTATTCTAAATCTGTCTATTTTTAACTGAGTAATGTAAAGATTGCCTGTATTTTCTTTATGTTTGTTATGATAATGAGTCTTAATATCTTCCAAGAGTTGAGTTTGAATTTCTTTCATTATTTGTGGACTCTTCTCCTCTTAAAATGGATCACAAAAAAATGTCTTAAAGAGTTCAGATTGGAATTGTGTCCTAAATTTTAAGACTGCTTATAGGCAGTATGAAGTTTTTATATCGATCTTAAGTTCTTTCAAAATGGCTGCTATTGTTTGGTTTTAGAGAAGAATTCAAGGTGAAAATGATAATACTGTGCACCAAAGACGGTATCTTCCTCGGCTCAAGCTTTTCAGGGATCGATTGAACCTCCTGGAATTCAGAACGGATGACGAGTTGTTTGAGAGGTATCGTTTTCGTAGCCCTACACTAATATCTCTTTTCGGCACCATTGGGGACGGTATAGACCATCCAACCAGGAGATCGTTAGCTCTGCCAGCGATGATCCAGCAACTGTTTTTTTCCCTCCGGTTTGTGACTACTTGTTAGTTGTAATTCAAGATGGCTTACATCACCATTTTAGAGCGAGGTCCTCTAAGTTTTATGTGCTGGGAAGATGCAGGCTGAAGAAAAACAAAGAAGAATGTGTTTTTCTTCCAATTCAAAGGTACAAGTGTTGCGTCTGATGCTACATGTACTTTATTTTAATTTTTAAAACAAGTTACTGATAGATTATTTTTATTCTCGGAAATAGAGTTATCTTTGTTTTCGATATCCTGTAAAGGAGGTAGAAATACCAACCATACATGTTTTTTTTTTAATAAGGTTCCGACAATACTTGAAAATTGGTTTAGGTATTTTGAAATACACTTGGTTTTACATTTTTAAAAAATGTTTTTTTTTCTCGTAACAAAATTTGGGCTTTTGCACTATAAATGTCAATGAGTATTTTGTGTGATTTAGATTTTGTCACAAAAAAAATTCTTCATGAATCTTTTGAAAAATTGCAGTAGCGTGGCTGCTGATGAAATTTACAGAAAATGGAATTTTGTCAATTGTTAAACTACATGAAGTTAAAATGGAAATAGTATCGTAATGTTGTTGCTGATGTGGATGAAGGTGATATATGCTATGGCCCTTATGAAAGCAAGTTCAGAGTTGTGGAAACCCACTCGCCAATGGGAGTAAAAAAATGTGCGGGCAATTAGTTCAAATTCTGGTTGACCACATGGCGAACAGTTTTTTTTTCGGAACACGATATTATTTGTTTTGTATTTCATTATACACTTTCATTTTTAATAAAACGCTAAACTGACCTAGATAACTAGTACCGTGTTAAAAGCGTAAGCTTAAGATACGTTCGAATTGTACCTCAAATATGTAGGTGACCTATACTTCACACGATGTGGCGATTTATCGACGGGATTTTAACCCACAAAAAAAAAGAAAACCAAAGAGAGAATTACGAATATGATTCTCCTTAAAGATTAAGATTATTTTTCCGGAAAATGGTGCGACGATAGACCGTGTCTGGCAGACACAACGAATGGCATCTGTTTATGGTGTCAGAAGCATGGCGATGATATAAATCGAAATCGAGCTTCATATTCGGTTGCAAGAAGTCAAACTTGTCATAGCGGGCACCTCTGTCCAGCTGTCATTTGTATTATGCGGTCATTTTATTGTCTCCCAATGAAATTACCTATATAAAGTAACTCTATTAAGCCGTCAACTGCGTAACGCCGTCAGCGGTCATCAAATTTCAAACGAAATCGCCATTTCACCTCGTCTATAGCGGCCATTTTGGCAGATCACAAGACCCTCATCCGGGGATTATCGCCGAGTCAGGGGACTTCCGAATGTTTCGTTACTAATGTAAAAACTTACTCGAGCGTGGCGAGATCCAGATAAATTAATCGGTATAATTACACCAATTTTTAACACCAAATTTAAATGGTTGGACAAGCAAATAAACCGTGGAACAAATTAATTTGGACAGGTAATGAGTTGTTTTTACAAACTGTAGCAAGGGTGTTTATTTCCATTCCTTTAAAACAGAATGGCTGAAAAAGTAAACAGGAAAACAATTACGCTAAATGAACGATATGGGGCACATAAACTTATGGAATAGGGTGTAAGTGCCGGCGCTGTTCAGTGTTGCTACATCGTTAGGTTTTGGAAAAACAAAAGTTACAAATATTTTAAAAAGGAAAACTGAAATTGTTAGTGAAATTGAAAATAATGCACAAGGAGACCAGAAACGTAAGAGACACAAAACTGGCAATGAGGAAATTTATGAATTAACTTGAAGGTTCCGTGATGCAGTGTCCCTTCAGATTAATGTGTCAGGTCCCCTCCTAAAAGAAAAAAGCATGAAAATTTGCCAAAGATTAAGATAATGTTGACTTTAAAGCTATCCAAATGAGTGAAAAATTCTCGAGAGGGACGTTGAACAACATACAAGCAATGATGAATGAATTTCAAATAACTGAAGTTGATCACATTTATAAGTGGCCGTTAAGGAAGAAGGTTGGGTAAATTAAATAAAAAAAGGCTGAAATATGCCCTCTCTTCCTTCGGACAAAAAATTATTCGGGGAATCGCCCACATTCAGGTACACGATGAGTAACCTTTTCAAAATTATTGTAAATCACTTTATTCGCGACTTCAAGAAAGTTAATGTCCCTTTATACATATTATAAGCGAGTCAAATTTTTCACGATATTTCTTATATTTCTTCTGATATCTTTGTCGATACCGAAGTAAAGAGTTACGACCGCCTTTCTGGTTTGAGAGTACTAGTAAATTGTTTTTATTTAAGGACATAGCACTAAACTTGCGTCTTTCATGATTATTGATAAAATGCGCGTTTATTGCAATTTAAAAGAGTCTTGCCAATAGTAGGCGCAGAAGAAAGTCTTTCTGACTAAAAATAAATATACACATGATTAATAATTTTATGCAGAGTGACGACCTCATTTATAATTTGAAAACGGCAATTTCTTGGTTTAGTATCATTTGTTTATCACACAAAGTTATAACCAATTATGTATGGCGGTTATTCACTTCTGTCAGATAGAGTAAGAATACCTGCATGTCTTCAGACATTGACTTGATCTATTCAAACAGCTTTACATTGACGTTACGATGACGTCATAATTTTGATGACGTCATTTGAGGAGTATTCCTTTTTGTCACATGCACTTAAACGTTGCAATTAGTAAGATTCACAGGATGAAAATCCACCATTCAGTAGACTAAATGGTGGCTGAATGGCCACTGAATGGTCACTGAAAGGTCACTGAAAAGATCCTTTCCCGTGACCTTTCCGTGATCATTCAGTTACCATTCAGTCGACTGAATGGCACATACATTTCAGTGACCTTTCCGTGATCATTCAGTTGAATCTTTTTATTGAATAATCGGCTTATTTTTTTACCTAAAATTTTTTTTTCACTTTTTCCTGGTATAATAGCACAAAATGTATCTAATTCCGAATAAAAAAAATAGGAAGAAAATTAATACAAGAAAAAAAAATTGCTCCCATGCCCAGAATCGAACCCTGGTCTCCTGCGTAGGTGTCAGCGACCTTATCATTTACGCTACGACTTCTTGTTGAGAAATAAAGATTTAAAATCAATTAATTTATAGAAATCGATGGAACAATCAGTTCACCTGTTGTATCGAGTAGCTGCGATGTGTATATATATCTTGTATATCTTTTGTATATTTTATGTTAGTTGCGCGGATTTTTGGGACAGACTAATTAATTACACATCTCATATCGGGATGATGATAATTATCAGAGACGGGCACCTGTTCCTGTGTCCAAGATTTAAGATCGTTGTAAATTCTCTATCTAGAAACTTAGTAGAATGATATTATTAAAGCAATATCATTTAGAAAGCTAAAATCTCCTATATATTTTTTTTTCTACAAGAGGCATGTATAAACGATTTATTTATTCTTGTAATTAAAAATGAATTTAAAATAATTTCTTTCAAAAACTAAATATCCTGCAGTTTTGACAATGACATAATTAAGAAACGAAATTGATCAGTAACATGCACTTGCGATCTTCCAGAAATGGTTAAAATAATATTAATTTTGTCTCATTAATCAAAACTATATATTTCCATGAAAAAATACACGTATTAGCAAAGATTAAGAAAATGTTGACTATAGAATGTTATGCATTTATTTAAAATTTGAATTGGTTATCGGATCATCATTTTTTATCACTTGAAGAATTTTTGTTTTCTAAATGTAACTAGAAAATTAAAAATCATTTTGAATAAGTCTCACATATTTTTTTTTTTTTGGGGGGGGGGGGGGACAGACTAATTTATTACACATCTCCTATCGGGAAAATGACAATTATCAGAGACGGCCACTTGTTCCTGTGTCAAAGATTTAAGATCGTTTTAAATTCTCTATCTAGAAACTTAGTAGAATGATTTTATTAAAGCAATATCATTTAGAAAGCTAAAATCTCCTATATATTTTTGTCTACAAGAGGCATGTACAAACGATTTATTTATTCTTGTAATTAAAAATCATTATTACCTAGACATATTTTAAGGTACCCGAATTTGATCACGATAAGTAAAAAAAAACACAATTAAGATTAAATAATAAATCTTTATTCAAAATATTACTTCCTTCTTAAGGAAAAATGTCTGATTATAAAATAATACGCTAGTGAAAAAATTGCTAAACTGAGACTCAAATATCACTGAAAGGTGGCGGAAAGGTCACTGAAAGACGACAGAAAGGTCACTGAAAATCGACTGAATGGTCACTGAAGACGACAGAAAGGTCACTGAAAGTCGGCGGAAAGGTCACTGAAAGACGACGGAAAGGTCACTGAAAGCTGATGGAAAGGTTACTGAGAGTTGATGGAAAGCCCACTGAATGTTGAGGGAAATGTGTCCGCTGAATGGTGAATGAAAGGTATCTGAAATGTGACTGAACGGCAACTGAAAGGTCACTGAAATGTATGTGCCATTCAGTGGCTGAATGGCCACTGAAAAGTTACTGAAAGCCGCCTTTCAGTTTTAACTGAAAGGTCTTGTTTCTTCCTGTGATTATCATCGACAAGAAAAAAACAAACCATCGGCGAAAGAACATTATCCATAAAGTTACGATGTTTAGATTATATACTGTTTAACATCCCTCTCCAGAATATTTCACTGATATGGAGACGTCACCATTGCCGGTGAAGGGCTGCAAATTTTGGTCTATGCTCGGCACTTACGGCCTTTGAGCAGGGAGGGATCTTTATCGTGCCACACCTGCTGTGACACGGGGCCTCGGTTTATACGGTCTCATCCAAAGGACCGCCCCATTTAGTCGCCTTTTACGACAAGCAAGGGGGTACTGAGGACCTATTCTAACCCGGATCCCCACGGGGCTCGATGTTTAGAAGTTTCCCCAAAAGAAACCTTTCTGGAATCTTCCAACATTATAGCTCCAATATTGCCGATGTGCACATAAGTAGAATAAGTAAGGGTTTATTTCTTTTCACAGAATGGACAGTTTGAGGCCTATAACCTTCTTAAAACATTTACCCAATTGTAATTAATGTTTTCAGTGTCCACTTTTCGATTCTTATCTCTCTTCAACAAAATGCTGAGACATTCTATACCTACAGCAGTGTCTCAAGTTAAGGGATAGTTAAACTTGTTTATAACAGAAAACATTGCTTCTTTATTGTTAAACGTCCCTCTCGAGAATTTTTCACTCATATGGAGACGCCATCACTTACCGGTAGATAGCTACAAATTTTGTCCTATAGTGGCAGTCAGGGCCATGGGGAATCCTACTATGTGACATGGAGACTTCGGATGAGACCGTATCAACAGAGGTATCGTGTCGCAGTAGCTGCTGGCACAAAAAATCCCTCCCTTCTCAATGGCCCTGAGTTCCGGGTAAAGGACAAACTTTGCAGCTCTCAACAGGCAATTGGTGGCGTCTCCATATGAGTGAAGAACTCTGGAAAGGAACGGTAAACAAAATACAAAATCAGGGACATTGAGCAGTGAGGGTTCTTTTTCATGCCAGCAGCTCGTGCGATCGCGACTCGAGCAGGCAGACGCTCTAACCACTGTGTCACGCCGGCGAACAATATAAAATATTAATACTCATATCGATAAAAAAGACACTCATATCAATTGTTAACTTACTGGGAGGTTGCAGGTAAGCGCTTTTTACAAATGAATAAAGAATATTGAAACACCACTTCCCTGGTCTTCTTCTAACTAATCATCTAGATCTTCGGATTTCAAATAATGAAAATCTTTCGTTTTCTACCTCCTGCTGGCCTCAATTAAAAGGTAATAAAATAATCAAAGTTTAAATTATTTAAGTCTTAATTGTGTTTCATTAAAACGGTCAGAAAAAAATTACTATATTTGACAATAATTCCTTTTTATACCAGACATCTATTTCTTTTGACTTCCTCACCCTGAAGAATGCATGATAAAATGTTACCCGGATGTCATTGTTGCAGATAACGAAACAGTTAACAGATATCAACCAATTTTCCTTAGTTGATTATGTCATCCACGCTTTCTTATGAAATCGATATGTGATAGGAAGAGAATTTGGATCAATATTTTGCTAAAACATCTAGGACGGGTTTTCAGACTTCTCAATGACTAAAGGGGGTAGCTTCTCTGCAGTCATGCTTGCACAGTAAGGCCACTGTAATCATCTTCTTGGAGCGCTTTCCTCCTGCACAGTCATCCCCTTTAACATGAAAGGTGTGCCTTATGTCTCTAACAAGAAAAAAAGTAAAAAATAAATGGAAAAAGAGAATGCAACTGCAAAGCTTTTAAAAAGGGAAGAAAAAATATAGTAAAGGCAAAAAATGTGAAAAATAAAAGAATCTCGTCTCGACCGTGTTGAAAATATTTTCTGGGTTTTATCCTTGTGTCTTCCCTGGTAACTTCTCAACCCAAGCCCTCACAACATCATTGTTGACATCACCTCTCTGTCCACTCTGTGTTCCGAACACAATATTGTGCCGATTCATTAAGAATTGGTGATGCCACCACTGGCCGGTGGAGAACTGCAAATTTTGTTCGGCACTGAGAGCAATTGAACTGATATCCGTGCCAGCAACAACTGCGAAAGTCCTCGGTTAATACGGTCTCATCCAAAGGACCGGTCTCCACGTCCTACAGTGGGATTCGATCCCGCGATGTAAGAATTGACTCCTTCCATAGCAACTCTTGGAGCAAAGTTTTACTGCCCCACTTGGGCGACCCCAATACAGAAAGAAAATAGCATTATTAGGTCTTGCATTTTTTAATGATATAATTTCAAAACAAACAAACAACAAGGCAAAAATGGATAAATTTATGAATTACTAAATTATTAAAGAAAAAGCAAAGCCATATATCTGTATGTTATAAATTATTACGTAATGTATGTAGTAATATGTATAAAGTTTTTCCTACATAAACTATAACTTTACATGGTAAAGCTACATGTATACTTTATGTAGAAATAATTTTTTATATACACGTTATAATGTAAGGTTGAGATTCAGAGTCCCATAGCTCATCAGTTTACACTCATCTTTTTAACTTCCCAAGACAACGCTAAGACAGCTCATGTGTTACATGCGTAAAACGTGCTCCTTTCTTGGAAGAATAACTGTTTTGCGAGACGCTGAAAAAGAAGAGTTTTATATGTATACATGTATTTTAAATGTTGATTGAAATATATGTTAGCAAGGAATTTGGCAGGTGCCAGGTAGAAAAATATTTTATCTGGCGGCTGCTAGATTAAAGATCTTTCGGTCTCCAGAAAATTTTTGGCGGCCGCCAGATCTATTTTTGAGGCGGTCGCTAGATAATTTTCTGGCGGCCGCCAAGTACTTATGTTGCTGACCCCAGATAATTTTATGACGGCCACAAGATACGATATTTTCTCTATCTGGCATCAACGGCTTCCGTGTATTAGACTATTAAAAAATATAAGTAAGAACTATTATAACCTCCAAGTCGGTTACCGATCAAAGCACGCTATCAAAACATTGTTCGAATCTTTTTCAGAGGATAAAAGGCGAGGCTTGGCCAGGCTTTCATTAACGGATATAAGGAAGGGTGTTTTATCTTATGATAAAATGAATTTGGTTACTGAAAACCGAGACGAGCTTTCTTCTGTCTCAGTCGGAAAAAAATTAGAATATTTAGGGGGTTCAGGTGACCCGACTTACCTGTGTAATCGTGCCATTTACTCACTATTTATCGATGTTTATATATAATTTTTGCCTTATTATTCATATTTATCTAGAAATTAAATATAATGATTTTTTTCTGCATTGTTTTAACTTTCGTATGATGTGTGTGTTATGTCATTCTGAAAAGTTTGCATTAAAAATTAACCCGGTTGAAGTTGTGCTAAAATTGGATTCGGGGTTTCCCCTTTGATGCATGGCACTGTAATTTTGTCTCCGCGGCGTTGATAGCGTCATTTTGATTGGCTTTCCGGGAGGCGATTTTTAAGGAATTAACGACATTGACCTATCACAGGAAAGCTTTCATTTTGAAGATCAACATTATTAATGTTGCATCTCAATGCAATGTGCAGAAGTTTATGTATTTTCGTCTCAAAGGAAAGAGGTCAATATTACTACGGTAAGTAATCGAAATATTTTTATGCAACATACACTGTTAGAAACCTGAGAAAATTTCCTATCTGAATATTGTGGTTCTGTAATAATTTCGGAAAATAATTCACCCGGATTCCAATCAAAAGTCGTCACCCCGACGCAACTTTTGAACAGTTTCTATGTACCTTTAAATTCATGCACACTTTTGTATCGTAAAACCACAAGAGAAAATAGAAATGTGAGATTAAATAATATTAGGATCGACTTATTGGAAAAAAAATCTATGAAAAATATTATCATTTCCTACAATGTACTACACATAAACAGGGACCTTATAATATACTAACGGTCCCTGATATAAAAGTACAAATTTGATTCTGTGGCCTGGATTTCCTCTGGATTCTGAAGTACATATAATGTACTTATAATAAATAAATAGCCCGAAGTTCTTGTAGGCCCTATAAAATTATTTATAATTTTCTTTGTAAACATGATACTTTGTGGTTATTTTTTTTTTCAGTGAGTGTAAACAGTCAGACTTTGGGAAAATGAGAGAATCATTCCATCATGATTATGGTACTCGCCGGTAGTAGCAGATGTCTGGATAAACTTAACCCTCAACTTGTCCAAGAAGCACGGATAATTTAGACTGAATACAGACAATTATTGATTGATACCGAAATTTGATATCATGTATTTTAAAGATTGATCAACACAAATTTTAAATAAAGTTGTGAATTAACTGTAGTGAATTCTTTTTTCCTAATCTTTGTCATTTTCATATTAATATTGACAGCTTTCTTTGTGATATCCAGACAGAATTCTTTTTAGTGATTGATTGATTGATTGTATACTGTTTGTTTCTCCAGAATATTTCACTGATATGGAGACGTCACCATTGCCGGTGAAGGGCTGCAAATTTAGGCCTATGCTCGGCACTTACGGCCTTTGAGCAGGGAGGGATCTTTATCGTGCCACACCTGCTGTGACACGGGGCCTCGGTTTATACGGTCTCATCCGAAGGACCGCCCCATTTAGTCGCCTTTTACGACAAGCAAGGGGGGTACTGAGGACCTATTCTAGACCCGGATCCCCACGGGGCGACTTTTAGTGAGCATATTTGATTAAGGTATCCATTGTACAAATGGGTAAAATTTTATGCCTGTAAACCCTATGATTTATGTTCTAAAATCAAAGTATGGGTCATGACAAATTAAAAAATTGGGTCATCAGGGGCAACAACTCATTTAAGGAAGATAACTCTTGATGAAAACTAAAATCTAAGGAAAATCACATAAATTGGTATCTAAGAAGTTTATTCCATAATAATGACACAAAAATTACTTTTATATTGTAATCTTTATATAAAATTTAAGAATATTAAATAATAAAACTTATTGGTCAGAGTGTTATTAAAAAAATTACAATTGGTCTTTTTGTAAAAATAAACGTTCAAGTTCATAATGTCATTTGCAACAAGCTTTTACCATGGAACATTAACATTTTGAAAGAGAAAATATTTATAATTACACAATATACATTAGAAAAGTCAAAACACTTTTCCCTTCAATTATTTGAACACTTTTTTTTTTAATCTTTTTTGCAAGTCAAAAATTATGAATGAATCTCATAATTCAATGTACAAAATTGATTTATATAAATGAAAATGGTTTGAAGGTCTGCAAATGTGAATTTATAATTATGTCTAGAATTTAAAAATGTACACAACAGAATAAAAAAAATTTTTTTAAACAGAAATACTGAGGTTAAAAAATTGATATCGACAGTAAATTGTATCAAAGCAGAGTGATAAACATTCGATACAGAATGACTTAGAAAATAAATTTCAAGATTTTAATAATGACACAATAAATAGTACTTGTGATATAAATGTAGATACTATAAGGACTCTGACAGTAAGCTCATAAGGTATGTGTTATACTAGTAGAGGATCCATAAAACAATGGATATCAGAAAGGGAGTTTTAGCTAAAGATAAAATAAATTTAGTTACTGAAAACCGAGATGAGCTTTCTTCTGTCTCAGTCGGGAAAAATTTAGAGGATTCCTGTTGCTGTAAATGAACCGGATTTCTTCTTAATTTTTTCTAATTCTATTCAATACACTTCTCGTGAAAACCCCTTTGCTAGCAGTAGTAGCTTGGGGAACTTGAGATGATCCAATTTCAGCTGTGTCAATATATACATCGACTCAATTCCTCCTTTTAATGTGGGGAAAGAAATTAAAAACTTGACAAGGTCTGTTTACATTCTCCATTTTGTTGCTGGATGATAGAAACAGGACTTATTTGACGTCATTGTCACATAACGTTATAGTGGATAATAAGATATTCAATTATTTCGTAAATTTTATTTTAATGAAAAACTAAAATTTGACGTAACATTTTGTCAATCTGTTGAATCATTTTCCTTTTTTTTTTTTCTCTGTTGTTGTTTTTTCTTGCTATATAAATATCTGAGATTTATATACTGACACGCAAAAGAAACGCAACATGCAGTAATTTACAAATGTTTGATTTTTTAAAAGCGAATAAAGTAAGGCTAAATTCACTTTTCAGAACATCAGAGATTTGATAAAAATGTAAAATGTTGATCTGTTTACTTTACTAAGTAAAATATGACTGTTAAAACACCCCCCTCCCAGCGATTCAAGTAAAACGTGCAAGACTGCCCTAAACAACAATTGCAGCTTAATTTCTACGATGCAATAGGTTCTTTAATATCGAGATCTCAGCGAAGGAATTATTCTTTGACATTTTTAAATGCCCGTTTTTTAGATAATTAGGTCGAATTTTCTCTAACTTAGAGCAGTGTAGTCACCCTTGGACTTCCGGTACAAAGACTGTCCTTAATGCATATGATACGTAAGACCCTGTTGAGGCGAAATGTAGTGAAATTTCGCATCAGCAACTCTCCATCACCTTTACATTGAAATTTCCCAGCTAGAGCAATGGAAATGCGTACATAAGACATTTTGAAGTAGCCTTAGCATTGTTTCGGGAAACGAAAGTAGAGTTTATTTTTTGAAATATTGCTGCATTACTTATGATGAGCAGTAAAAAAACCCTTAAAACTCCATAATATTGCCAAATGTTTTGTTAAACATGCAATTTTTTATTTCTGTTAAGCAGACTAAAACTTAACTTCCGGTTATGGTATGGAAATCGTTCAACCGTTAATTTACTGATGTTCACCAAAGTGAAGATATTCATAATTTTAAGATATAGAATTCTTTACTTTACATAATTATTTCCCCCTAAAATAGGGTGTTGCGTTTCTTTTGCGTGTCAGTATATATATATATAGAGTGAAAGTGGTAAATTATTTTCATATCCATTCCATAGATTGAGGAGACATGAAATACGCCCTGCAACTTCAGAGTTGAAAATTGCATTCTACCAACTATAATCAATTTTGATAAAAATTGATGCTTATTGTGACAATTATAAGCAATTTGTTTTTCACAGCAAAAACAAGAGACCCAAGGGACTTGAACCGCTCTTCTGATAAGTTGTACAATCTATCACTTCCATTTGAAGCCTGTAACTCTTGAGTATCCCAAGATGCATGAACTGACAAAGTTTGATGATTCTTAGCCAATTGAGGACTGAAGGTATTTAGGTTTAGCTATAAAATGTCAAAAGTAGGTCACCGTGACCTACTTTTTGGTTTACATTTTCTAAAGACCTAAGATGCTTCAACTGACCAAGATTGATGATTCTAAGCCATTAAGTATCTGACATGATAAAAATTAGGTCCTTCTGGCCTACTTTTTGGTCGACATTCTCCGAAAATCCAAGATGCCTCAACTGACAAAATTTAACAATTCTAAGCCATTAACTACCTGAGAAATTCAAAAGTAGGTCACTGAGACCTACTTTATGGTCGAACGTTTTCCAGATGCCTCAACAGACAAAGTTTAACAATTCTAGGCCCAAAAAGTGCCAAGGATACTTAAGTATAGCCTTACAATTCAAAACTAGGTCACAGTGACCTACTCTTTGGTCGACATTCTCTAAAAACCCAAGTTGCATCAACTGACAACGTTTGATGATTCTAAGCTAATGATATGGCTTAAGTATAGCCATAAAATGTGAAAAGAAGGTCACTGTGACCTACTTTTAGGTCGACATTTTCCGAAGACCCAAGATGCATCAACTGACAAAGTTTGATGATTCTAAGCCAGTAAGTACCTATTTAAATAAAGCAATAAAATGTCAAACGTAGGGCTCCGTGACCTACTTTTTGATCGACATTTTCCGAAGACCCAAAATGCATCAACTGACAAAGTTTGATGATCATAGGTCTGAAAGTATTCAAAATATGCCTTTTAAACAATTTAAAAACATATGCCATCAAAATTCTAAAAGTAGGTCACGGAGACCTACATGTACTTTTAAGCTGACGTTGTTCGAGGACCCAGGATGCATCAACTGACAAAGTTTGATGATCTTAGGCCTTAAAGTGTCTAAAATATGCGTCAAAATCAATTTGAAAACGAAAGCCCGTAAAATTTTTAAAAAGTAGGACACCGTGAACTTTTTTTGTGTTAAAATGATGTGAATTCTTAAGATGCATCAATTTACAAGATATTTTTATCCTAGTCTTTATAGTAAGCAAAGTAACATTTATTGCAAGTGTAAATTTTGGTCAATTTTGAATTGACCTTAAGACCACGCCCATTGCCCAAAGGCCATGCCTTGAACAATGTTAAATCTTCGACATATCTTGACCCTTGTATGTAAGTTTGGTGAAAATCTGCCTGGTGATCCTGGAGGAGGTTTTTTAGCAACCAGTACGTTTGCTTTTATTTTCCTGATTATCTCCCCTTGTTTTAGGGTCCCACCCCCTAGTTTTAGTATAAATGGTAGCCCTTGGGCCAAGGATACCCACTGACGAATTTGACAAAAGATTGGCCAAGGGGTTCTTGAGTTATAGCCCATATTCTAAAAAGTAAACACATACCGCACAAAAGGCCATAGCACTAATTTAGCCCTTTGAGCCTTTGGCTCAGAAGAGCTAAAAATAAAATAAAGGAACATTTGATGATCGGGAATGTTAATGATGCTAAAACATACACTTCGAAATTTTTTGTAATTAAATAAAAAATGATAGAAATTTTGTATATGTGTATAAACAATTTTTGGTTGTAACGCGTCATTTGATTTGATGAAAAATAAATCTTATTTGCATAACCTGGGTTGCTTACGTCACAATGACACGTCAAAAACGTTTCAATCTTCTTGACTTTAGGCTTTAAATATGAACAATTAAAAGACTTTTTTGGGGGGGGGGAAGAAATTGTCTGGTTTTCTATACTTAATGTTAAATTATGAGGAATGAATTACGGCAGCTCTAAACACTGCACACCAAAGAATTGGCGAGTATTTTTATGCCGTTAGAGTGTTCAGCCTTTGAAGTAAAGTACAAAAGAATGGCTGTTTACAATTAATTACACAATTTATGTTGAATCTAAATATTGAGACATTATATTACACACACACACACAAAATACACACAATTATGACGTAGTAAACATAAATTATTTCATGAGATAAACGTGCATGCTCAGTTCCGGATTACATACACAACATAAAAAAATATAACAAACAGAAATTATGTTTTGTAGAAAATAAAATACATTAAAATCATTTCATTGGGTGAAAATCAAAGTTCCTTGCAAAAATTTATTATTGTAATCATCAAAGATGGGAAATAACACATAGGTTCTGTGAAGTAGACGTTCTCAATCTTTGCTCTATACCAGGTCGTATGGTGTTCTGAAACTTGTGATAAAGAATGCATCTGTTAATAGAACTTAAACAAACTTCTCTCCATCAGGGCTTAAATCATTGGAAAAGCAGTGTTATAGCATATTTCCTACGATAACTATATTCAAAAGTCAAAACCTCTGCTTTCATTTTCACGGATAAAATATCTGATTTTTCAGAGACAAAAAAAAATTAATAGTATTACATATACATTTGAAAATGTTTTTTTTTAAAGTCAAATATTGCGTATTTTTTATAAGTTAAGTCTTGAATTAAATAAATCTTTCTATTTGTATTGTTTTTATATATAAACCACTGAGTCGCGCGGGAGACTATAAAGATAGAACTTATCTGTTAACTACACAATTGAAAACAATCTCTCTTCATAGATAGATATCAGAAATTTAAAACAATAACGGATTTATTTACCGACTCTGTATTAAAATATCAGACACGCCTTAAAGACAATTTAATTAACTCAAGAAATGTTGTGATCTTTAAGATAATAATCAATGAAATTTTTAATTTTAACATATCACAAATATGTAAATTTACACATATTTTATGTCGTATTCTTATTCTGTAGCTCAGATTCGTCATATATAGTTTTAAATAACACTAATTAAATAAGTCGTTTTATACGTGTGTGAAAGAAGTTCGTCATGTGAGAAAAAATTGATTCTTTAGCCATTAACAGTCTACATTGTTTCATTGTTGCTTCATACGTAATCAGTATAATTTCTAGCTACTCGTTATAAATCTGTGACAATAAAGGTTATCATAAGCCATGATAAGGTATTATTTAAATTTTATATCGATGTAAAAAAGGGTTTTCACTTGCTATAAATAAAAAAATCTTATCCCAATTTTTTTGATTTAGAAAACATATTCTACTCACTTTATTTTTTCCTCCATATTAGGTATATGATGGCGGCGCCAATAAGGACAATGGATAAGGTGATTACAGAATTGATGATAATTCTTGTGTTCATATCGGTGTTGTTCGGAAAGATAACTCCTGAAATGGAAATTTTGTATAAGGACTTGCTTATTCAAAATGTAGAAACTAAAAACAAAACTTCTCTTAATTGGAAACCTTTACATACATGTCCACTCGTTCTCTGTTTAAATTTATCTCTTTAGTAGATTATAATTAATGTTTTATCTTTAACAAATTAAATAAAAGAAAGTTGTAAATCAATCAGTTAAATTAACACTTTTATATCACATCAATCACGTAATCAAAATGACATTAATCAATAATAAAACATATGCAAAATATTCTTTGGTTTCCAAAAAGAGCCATTTTATATTTTTTGACATGTTTTTTTTCGTAATGCCTTGCGTTAAATTGTTTTAGACAACTCTGTACAACTTGTGTAAAAGCAATCACACTATCAAAGCGCTTTTAGTCGCTCATATGTTTTTTTTTTTTACAGAAAAATGTTATAGTGTGCATCAGGGACGTAGTAAATGGGGTAGGCCTGGCCAGCCCCCCCCCCCCCCCCACTTTTTTTGCCAACATTACCTTCACTATTGAAAATGTCCATTGAAAGGTTGGTTGCCCCCTCCCCTCCCCCCCCCACTTCTTACCACAGTATAGTGATGTCAAGGAAATTTAGTATTTTATACAAAAAAAAATTGAAAGTGAAAGAAAGCCTTGATAAAAGTTGGCCAATCCCCACCCCCCCCCCCCCCCCACACACACACACACACCCACACCCACCAAATAAGGTTTTCGAGTTTGGGCTTTTTTTTTTGCTTCTCAACTTTTACGGATAAGTTAAAAAAATTTACTGGTTGGCACCCCCCACTGTCAAAAACGATGCTACGTGCCTGTGCATTAATACATGTACAGGCATATACTTACTTTGCTCACATCGAGGCCCCTGATAACCCGGCAGACAACTAAAACATTCGCCCGTGTGTATGTGACATAAATGATTCTGACAGGTATATGGGCATGATCGATTGCAATCTTCTCCATAAAATGCACGAATTAGGCATCCTAGAAATATAGTAACATATTTTTTATAAAGCAAATCATATACAGTTTCATTATCAATACAGTTTTATGTCAAAATTTTATGTCTTTGGTAGGTACAATGAAATTCTGAACAAATTCATCGTTAGTGGAATGTTGACTGGTCAACGAATTTCATACAAAGTACTGGGTCATTATTGAAAATTGAATTGTCTAGGAATCTCTCCGTTTTGTCGGATAATGACTGAGCAAGGATACGGTTGAGATTAGTCGCCAGGGGACACATACGTCTTCGAGGCACCTGATCCAACTTAGTATTCGACGATTTATTTAGCATGATGATCTTTTTGTTATTTGTGTAGCAATACAATTTGAAGCAAAGCAAACACGGACCTCCAATATATCAGAAGTGTGTTCGGGTGCCATGGAGATTTGAGCATCCCCTGCCTAGCGGTCACACCCACGGTACGTGTGCCCCTTCTCATTATCGGGGATTGTTCGAATCTATTTAATCTAGTTCTCTTAGAATTCCAACTCTTTTTTTCATTTCTTTCCTTATTTGATTATTAATCAGCCTCTTTTAAAATTTTTATACTCAACGTATTTTGCCATTTTGTAGTGCCTTACCATGAACTTGTACTTCACACAAATCATTGTATGCATATGGAGAATAGTAATAAGGATACTCGACGCCAGGTACTCGCTCGTTGTAAAATATAACAAATCGGCCATGAACAGGACAATTTATCCTTTGGTCTTCTGATGGGGTTCCCTCCTTATTCTGTATTTCATGGAAACAAAGATGACCATCGTCTTTGCACGATGTGTTTGATACATAAAGAGAAAAGCCGGCAAGACGACCAACAAAGGGACTGGGACCTGTGAAACACGAGAGTGTCTTGTTATCAAGTTTACATTATGATATATATACGCTTAAATTCCATTTTCATTCAGTTGACCTATAGGAGACCTTCGTGTTCATGAGATTGTGAATTTGGTTTTCAAAAGAAAGATTGAAGCCCCTTAGCAAATTTTATATTTTTCTCAAACAGTAAGTACATGTATATTATATAAAATTCAATTCGTTGTTTACTTGCTAGCACAGGAGTTCGCGTACCAATCAATTATACCGAAATTTTCATGAAATTAAAAAAGAATACGTAATACGTATAATAATAACACAAAGGAGTGCAACGCATTTTAGGTCACCTGGTAACCCCTCGCTTAATATCAAGGCTGTCGCACAATTAATCTTCAATCGAAAATTAATAAATGCAAACCGATCTTTTTGGAAGGGATCATTCTTTATGGCTCTTTATGCATATGATTTCAAACGCATGTTTTACAGCAGCAGCGGTGACATTTTTCCACAACTTCGCTCAAATATCCGTTGTCCGCGACGCCATGACGTGACGTCACGGGCGCGTCATTTACCCAAAAAGGAACAGAACTGCCTGAAATGCTAATCTAGATGATTGAGGTCATATGCGAAAAGAAACCAGAGACAAGTTAGTAGACATTCAAGAAAACTTTAAAACGGGGAGGTACAAGTACTTGTACTCGTATCTAAACGTAATATCTTTATCTCTAGTTAATTGTGTATGATTGGTTTTTTTTTTGTTCCTTTTGGGTAAATGGACCGCCCGTGACGTCACGTCATGGCGTCGTGGACAACGGTTGCACTCCTTGTGTTATTATTATAGGTATTACGTATCTTTTTTTATTTACCGAAATTTTCAGCAAAATTGAAAGGTACGCGAACTCCTGTGGAATACCAATTAATACGTACATGTATTTAGTAAACTGAAGTAAATAATTATCATAATTTTGTACGTTAATTGATGAAAGGTTATAGCGAGTAGCACACCTACTTTGGTCTTTTCTTGTTAAAACTTAGAATAGAATTAATTTATATTCGGACGAACAAAGTGAGAGAAGCATAATTAACAGTAAATATAAGATATAAAATGTAATTTTATACTGAAAAAAGTAACAAACAATGTACGAGGTAAATCGCTACTTTTGCGTCCACTTATACGGTATAATTAAAAGTAAATATAATGTTAATGCACAGAAAATTTAATTTTATTCTGAAAAGAGAGTAACAAACAACATACGAGGTAGATTATCCGTCTTGTACATGATGTTGATGTGGCTTATACTATACACCCTCCCTAGATCCACCCACCAGGTTGCTGTTGTCTGGAAGTTGTCCGAAAGTACGCACTGATCCCCTGTTGTTGACCGATCGCTGTATTCCCCGTCCACAGCATTATCGGATCCATAGGCATCATTAGGTAGAGGGTGCTGTTGCCAAGTCGGCCTTTTAAGGGCTACATTTTCTAGACAAAAATAAGACAAGAGTAGACTGAGATATAACAGGGAGTATTGAAGATATGCTTGTCAAATACGATGGTAACGCAATTCTGGAGTGGGACGTAAACTGAAGTGGTAACCACTTACCCTTGATTGCGCAATAGTTATGCATTTGAATTTCGGACAAGAGAGTTATACTATGCACTCGAGGAAATTAAGCAGTGAGATATCTTTTTCATCCCAGCACCTATCACGACACGGGACCTATATTCATACATTTACAGTCTCATCCGAAGGACCAATCTCTACGTTCCACAGTGGGATTCGAACCCGAAACGTAAGGGTCAATTTCTGTCGTAGAATATGTATGTTACAAATGATACTTACCATATCCCATAGAAGAAATCGTTGATATAGATATCAGAAAGAGATCGTACATTTTCCAAATCTTTTTAAGGCCTTGATCAAAATAAAATTGAAAAGGAATTTCTTTCCTTTCAAAAAAAAGAATATTATTAAGACTGCAAACGCATGTGGTTTACGAGCTGCAAACCTTAAAACATAATAAAAGCAAACAACTAAACTCTGAATACATTTTAAAAAAATACATCAAGCATATAAATTTCTTTACGAAGTAGAAGTTTTGCGTTTATCAAATTTAAAATCCTAACATCAAAGATAAGGCGTTTATTGAGTTTAAACTAAAATTTCTTGTCCATGAAAACTAAATTCTGATAAACAATGTACAGATAAATATAACTAGCATGCATATATGAATAAAAAACTTAAAAATTTTATTGTCAATGATTAGACTTTCAAATCAAATAATAAAAAGGACGTAATTAAGGAAAGTACACAAGATACATAATCATAATCGGAAATTGTTTTCGAAAACAAGTTTTATTCCTACATGTACATCATATATACAACACATATACAATATTTTTATTTGCAGATAGTTAGCATTTTACACTGATTACACTATCAGTCACACTTCAGTCGCTTTATATAGGGGTCCTCAGAAATAGTGAGAGTTCGATCGTTAATGGCGGGAACATTCTTACTAAACTTGTTAAGCTTTAAACTGAATGTTTTTAATTCTATTTGCCAAAAGTGAAATCTACCACACTTCTACCCCATTTTTTGTTCCCCGCTTTAAAAGTGGGGGATATTAATTTGGGTTTGTCCGTCCGTCCGTCCGTCTTTCTGTCTGTCTGTAATGCTTTCGTTTCCACACGGTATCTCGAGAACCCTTTGAGTTTTTGCAATGAAATTTAGCATAGCAACTCCCTGTGGACTAAAGAAGAACCCTATTGATTTTGAGGTCAAAGGTCAAGGTCATAAATAAGCAAATTTTCTGTTATAACATTTTCGTTTCCACACCATATCTCTAGAACCATTTGAGCTATTGCAATGAAATTTTACATAACTCCCTGTGGCCTAATGAAGACCCCTATTGATCTTGAGGTCAAAAGGTCAAAGTTCAAGGTCGTAAATCTATACATTCTGTCTGTGTGTAACACTATAATTTCCGGGCGATATTTCAAGAAGATTTTGAGCTTATCAATGTAATTTTATACCAAAACTCCCTAGGACCTCTCTCACCCCTCTCAAAGTGCCCTACCCCGTTTGTTTTATTAGTATTTATAGTATTACATGTCGCTAATTTTAGCACAGGGGCATGAGGAGAGTTATTGCGTATAAAACAGGTTCTCGGCGGACTTTATGTTCTTATTACATCTTTTGGAACTGTTTAATAAAGGCTAAATAAATCAAACACCATGGATTGTGTAAAATTCTGACAATACCGATCATGAATATACACATGTATGTGACTTTAGTTCTGCATATACTTGCCTTCATAATAAGCGGTTCCATGGTCTAGTGGTATGTTTCTCGCTTCACATGTGAGAGGTAAAAAAATAAAAATTTTATTGGACGATCCTTTTTTTTAAAATACTTTTCTTTTTTTACTTAATGATAGTATTCAGCATGTGAAATGAAAAATTTATGAGGTTATAAAATCGTCATTACAGTATGATAAATTTTCCATATAAAAAGAATCTTCTATACACATAATAAAGAATAAGCAATCAAATCTTTATATGCATATTGACATACATGTATTTTATATGCTTCAGTATTCATGTATACATTTCATAATTCTACAAATTCAATCAGGGGGATCCGACTTTTTCCCTAAGCAGGGGACACGAATTCTCTGAATTAGCTTGTTGTTTACATGTTAAGATTTTCTGAATAAATATCTTTTTAAAGATGAACTAAATTTTCCACATCATAATGATCTATAACAACGAACGATATTATGAATATGCAATAAATATAACAATTAAAGTAATACACGCTATACGAACGCAGAATGTTGCGTGAAACAAAATGATTAAATGATTTGAAACACAAGAAGTGTAGTAATTACAAAACAATTAATCAATATCTGACAATTAGGAATTCAGCCTTTTCATGAAGGAAGTGCGTAAACAGTAGGCCTATATATAGAAACACATGTCCATGGGAAATCATAGACAACGAGATATGTTGTATTTTGACAATAATAATTAATAAAAGGTTAATATGTGTCATAACAGAGTAGATGGTTGATACTAATTACAGTAAAAGATAAGTATCATTAAGAGTACAACGCTTGCCATCCACGTCAAAAGTGAGATGTATCTAAAACGGCCTTACTCATTTTCTTGACGCCATTGTTTGTTTATCAATCTAAAAGTAGCGACGGCGTCACGAGATAGATTTATTTAAAAATAGCCATTTCTCTCCTTGCAGGAATATAAATAATTACAATATGATAACTTTATAACGCGTTTAATTGGTTAACAAAATATATAAATTTCCAATCGTATTTAAAATGGCGCAAGTTTTAGCGTCGTGTATACTATCGACAAAGTATGTCAAGTATCTGTAACGAGAAGTTGCTGAGAGAACTGAGACAAAAAATATTATGTATCACAGTTGTACGTACGGACGCACAGATAAATTGACATCATAAGTGAACAAAAATGAATCCCACCACATGGCATACCTCAATAGATTATGTACTAATCTGTACTTTTTATGTTTGAAACGGACAGACGCACGGATAAACACGAAGTTGACATCGGATTTGTACAAAATTGAATCTACTATATGAAATGCCTAATCAAAAAGTTTGCTAACATTTTAAGAATCTGTGATGAGTAACTTTACAAACCTTGTTATGTTCAAACTGACGGATGCACTGACGAACAGAAAGTTCACATCCGATTTAAATAAACAAACATGCACTGAATCTCATCATATGGCATGCCTCAGGAAAGAATTTCAAGCAGCTGAGGGTAGTAGTTGCTGAGAAAACTTCGATAGAAATTTGAAAAAAATTACATAACCCGCGTAAGCGGGTTATATATTTTTTCTGCAACAGCTGCTTCCGTTAATTCCAGTAATAACAAACAAAGAAAGCATTTTATTGTTTAATTATACAAAGTTTTCAGCGGAATGACTCCCGAATATCTTCATAATTTATTTGAAGTCATCTGCATAACAGTGAAACTCTGCATTGAAGAGTTGCTTCCCTTAATAACAGTGATAATAAACAAATCATTATCTGGATCTTCAGTACCGACAACCTTCAAAGGGGCTATAATTCGCCCTATTCTGAAGAAACCGGAACTTGACTGTAATGAACTGAAAAATTATAGACCAGTTTCCAACTTACCATTTATTTCAAAAATACTCGAAAAGGGTAGTATCAACAAGACTCAAGCATCATCTGGAAGTGAACAATCTATAGGAACCACTGCAGTCAGCATATCGAGCATGCCACTCTACAGAGACAGCAATCCTCCGAGTCCATCATGACATTGTATCAGCGCTTGATAACAATTCCTGTATGGCCTTAGTGATGCTAGACTTGTCTGCTGCGTTTGATGCAGACCTGTTTACTCTTACGATTTCGCCGTATTTTGTACGGATTTTTAGTTAAAAATACGTCTCACGTTTTGCTATTATGAAAATACGGAAATCGGAAAAACTATCTTCTTTGAATTTAGCAGTTAGTTTTTGTTATGATCTGTCTTCGTTTCACGCTTTTGAATCCCTAAAAAAAGAACGATTTAAAACACTTAAGTGATGCCTGGTCGCGTAAACGCTATAGTATTATAAAATGACAAAAGTCCTAGTTGTTGAACCAAGTTTTTGTAATCGGAAAAGCATTTGTTCTCTTTTAATATGTGACAAATCGATGGAGAGTTAAATCTTACTGGCAAATGCCAAATCTCACGGAGAAATCTAATTAAAAATACTGAGAAAGAACGATTTGGGTAAACAGGTCTGCTTTTCTCTAAACCTATCGGTAACATTTGTCGTGATCATGGCATGCTGTTTCACTGTTATGCAGATGACACACAAATATACCTTGTTATAAAACCGAACGAAACACGGCCAGACTTAAAAAGTCGACTAGAAACTTGTTTAGCTAATGTGAGAAGCTGGATTTGCGCAATTCTACTAAAATTGATCCAGGATAAAACTGAGTTTATTGTTTTTACACCAAAGAGTCAGCTTAAAGTTTTTTTTACACACCAACTCGATTTTGATGGTTCTGTCATCTGTGAATCAGATTGTGTGAAGAATTTGGGAGTGTTTTTCAACAAATCACTTACCATGGAGAATCAGATTTGCGCAGTGTCCAAATCCTGTTTTTACCACCTACGAAATATTACTCGAATTCGTCCATTCATAACAGAAGATGCTTATAAGACTCTAGTTGTCGCTCTAGTTACATCAAGACTTGATTATGGAAATGCACGACTCTATGGAATTACAGAGATAAATATATCACGGCTACAGAGAGTACAAAATACGGCAGCAAGGATTGTCACCCGAACTAAGAAGCATGATCATATCTCCGGTCCTGATATCTCTTCACTGGCTACCAGTTAAAAGAACATATTATAAGATCCTTTTATACACTTTCAAAGTACTCCAGGGGACATCACCATCATACCTAAAGGAACTCATAACAGTCTATAAACCGTCAAGGACTCTACGTTCGTATGACTCCAAACATCTTGTGAAACCTCGTGTTCGCACGGAGACATACGGAACGCGTCGATTTGACCATGCAGCAGCAACTTTGTGGAATGGTTTACCGGATGCTCTCCGGTTTCAGACGTCACTTTTAGCTTTTAAACAGAATGTTAAGACTCATCTTTTTAAGATAGCATACGACGTGTAATTTTTTTATTTTTTAGAACAAGTTATCGAGTTTTATTATCCTCAGACTATTTATTTGGGCACAACCTGTATTGTGTGAAAATTTTAAGTTGATCTCAAGTTGATCTTTGTGCAGCAGCTTATAATTTTAGCTTACTCTTATGTTAGTAATGATCTCGTACAATGATTTTTAGGTTTTATGTTTTTATGATTATTATGTTGTATTCAACTACTTGTATATCTGAAACACTGTCTGTTCAGCGCCTTAGAGTAATTTATTTTAAATAGGGCGCTATACAAATGTTATTATTATTATTATTTGAATTTCATTCTTCAACTTCCTATAACTTGCGTTTTGAAACTAATTACGATCTTAAATTACCAAAATTTCGTACAAACTTATTCAAGACCTCTTTTCAGTACTCAAGTGTACATCTATGGAATAAACTTCCCGGCCAACACATTAGACTCCTTCAATCTCTACGAGCATTTAAGCATAATGTAGAATATTATATCATCAGCTGTCGCACAATTATCTAAGCATGTTTGTGATCGTCATATGTATCTTTATTATAAACAAATATCTTATTTCTAGATATCTGAATGAAATGCTTGTATATATTCTGCAATATACGAGGGTTGTCCGTAAAGTTAGTGGACAACATTGATAATTACTGACAAACATTGATAAAATATATGAAATTATTATTTTCATTAAATTCATGTTTCATTTTATTAACATGCAAGTTTTCAACAAAATCTAAGCACAAATAGTTATATTTTTATCAGATTAAAAAAGACACACACCCATACCCGGAGCACTAAACTGAAAATTTTTGACGTTACCTGACGTCAAAAGCATAATATGAGTACATGTAACTTTTCTCAATATAGTCACCGTTTCATTCAATACATTTCTTATGTCGCTTTAACCAGTGTGCACAAAATGCTCAGATTTCATACGTAAAATAATATTTAATAATGCCCGTCTCATATCCTGCAATCGTTTAATCTCTCTCCGCGTAAAATTTTAAAACGGTTTTATTAATGGAAATAATGTAAGGTCACGTTACGAAGTGTATTTTCTACAGCACTGCAATCTCGGAATGATGGTTTTCCTTCACGCATGTCATCCTATAAACTGTTCCTTCCGTCCAAAAATATTATATATCACTTAAATACTAATGTACGGCCTCTTTTACTAAGTTTTCCTGGTTGTTTACAAAATGTATTGGTCTCTGTATGTATTTATCCTATGTCTACGCAAAATTTTATCACTGCTCACTGCTCCACCTATTCCGAATACGTCCCTTTTTTGAACAATTCCGATCCATCTTAATATGTTCTAACTTTGATTGCTCAGCCATTTTACAACTTTGAATGTTCAAATTTTGCAGGTTTGAAGTGATAACTTTTGTCAACGTCATAATGTAAAAGTCGTCCGAATTTCTGCATTATTTTCTAAAATACAAATGAAATTTATAAAATGATAAATTTCTTTTTAATTAAAGTTTTGCGGTGCTCCGGGTCTCCATACCAGATCTTATTATGAAGTCATAATTTTAATTAAACGTTTGAAATTGAATCAGATTTTACATTTCTCGCTTTACATTTAGTAAAGGATTGAAAATATGCTAATAATGAATATCAATGACGCAACTTTTATTCAATTCTGAGCTTGTCCACGAACTTTACGGACAACCCTCGTACTAACAGTCTTGGTTAATCTATCTTAAACCAAAGTCAAATTCTAATAAAAATGACATGTATTGAATAATTGATTAGATAAACAACTTTTTTTGCAATAATTTGATTTTTTTTAATAGAAATAATATGATTTAAAGTACATTTTTAATAAATAATAAAATCTCAATATCTTGTACTTTATTATAAAAGACAAAAAAATGGAATCTGAACATTTTAAAAAGCCACAGAATCACGAAAAGCACCACCTCCTTATAAAAAGGTATGTTACTTTGTTTCATAATATGCCACTTTTAGATGAGACATTAAAATGAGGACGTTTAAGAAAAGTACCTAGTATTTATTCTTTCGGTTTTGTTTATAAAACATACATTGCTCTTTAGCGACTTTTATAGAGTCCTGGTTGAAGTATCCATTTTAGCCCCGAATTCATTTTTTTTCTGTTGTATTGTAGAATAAGACAAAAATTGAAATTCAAATAACTCAGATTTTCATCATTGGTACGATATGTGATATTACAATCAGATAATTTTTTTTGTAAAAGTGATCATATGTTCATGGTGGCCTCTTAAATATGTAAAATACAAGATTTTTTTTTTCAGATTTTAAGGTAATTTGATAATCTAAGCTGCAGAACTGTAACTCTGTGCTTGAGAAATTCGGACAGATAAAGCAGAGAGCTACAGATCCAAGCGTTGTAAAAACCTTCGACTTGCGCTTTTTTGTCACTACTTAGGTATTTATTTCGTGTAGTTTGAGCTTTCTCTGGCTTTTAGAATGATAATAATTCATATTTTTAACTCTTAAATTTGATACTTTGTTTACCTTTTAACGGTCCGAAACAGTCCTGTATATAGTTTTGTAATGTCGGTTTGAAAGAGTTTTATTTCTACGTCCATAACCACAAACAGCCACTTTTTAGCGTTGAGAGGTAAGTAAGTGATCGGGAATTGAAGTTGAATGAATGATTAATTATTAAATACCATTTAAAATTATTTTCAAAGCTGGGGAAAGTATAAAATACACGAAAAAATACCCACAGTGAGCGACAAAAAATCGTCAGCGTATATCGAAGGCTTTTACAACGCTTGGATCTGTAGCTCTCTGCTTTATCTGTACGAATTTTCTTAAGCAGAGAGCTACAGTTCTGCAGCTATGATAATCTATAACCTGTATTTTCATATAATTTTCTTAAATTAAGAAACATAAAATCTATCATGAAAATCTGAGAGTGACAATAAAATACATTTATTCATAAATCAAATGATGTATCACATTACTGATAAAAGTGTACATAGCATTCAAAATAAACAGATTGATTTTCTAGAATATTGCCAAACGTATTTCAAAGAAAAATCCAAATTTTCTGAAAATATATTAATGAAAACTATAGGCTGGGGTAAATTACTCTGATCCCTGTGTATGTATGTGTTAGAAAGGGTGTGTGAGTGTGTGT
Source organism: Saccostrea cuccullata (assembly GCF_032062105.1). NCBI lineage: Eukaryota > Metazoa > Mollusca > Bivalvia > Ostreida > Ostreidae > Saccostrea > Saccostrea cuccullata. The sequence goes on from NW_026920104.1 coordinate 46,986, forward strand.
GTGTGTGTGTGCGTTTATTCTTAACGAAAAAAAAAACAAAACTGTTTCTTCAATTGTCCAAATTATTTAAGGAATGAAGCTTATTTCAACTTATGTTATCCGATATAACATGGCAGTTTACGCTTTTTTATAAACCGCTTCCCGGTTTATAAAGCGTAAACTGCCCCAAGTTATGTTATATCGGATAACATAAGTTAAAATAAGCTTCATTCCTTATAATTTAATTTCAGTGCAGACAATGAGATATTTTCCCCCCAGAAATAAGACTTCACATTGATTAAATTTTAAAAGTAAAGTCAAGCGGAGTAAAACATTTTTGAAGTAAGTCATTGTGACGTAGGCAAGTTATGGTATACAAAATGGATAAAATGACGTGTTACAAGTTAAATTAAATTACTTAAGAATGTAGTGAAAATTTATTATACAAATTTACTATCACATAAATAAACAGCCTTCATGCTATTATTGTTTACTTTATTACAGCAGACAGAAAAAATGCGCAAATCTTCAGTAATTATTTCCCTTGTATTTGCTTTTTTTGGCATCTTTCCTCGAGGTAAGAGCAAAAAAATTATTATACGTTTTTAAAGTTTTTGTATCAACATTAAAAATATTTTATGATCAATCCATAAATTAAATTCTTGTTTTAGGGTCTGATGCACTTGCCTGTGTGCCCGATAGGCCCTGTGGTGCGCATGTCACCAATGTGCGGTTTATACCACCATACACTGTGCACTCTTTTTGTAGGTTTGTATTAAGCTATCAATAATATCAGTCTAGTCGTCTGATTGTGACGATCTACCAGTAAAACTGGAGGGAACTATGGGTTTCCTCTGAGTCTGTTAGTCCGTTTTACTTGGTTTTTCTGCACTTTTTGTTCTAAGGGCTTGCAGATATTGAGCTGATTTTTGGTACCCGAGTGTATCTTGACGAGTTACAGATCAAGCTTTAAAAAGTTTTGACGGAATTATCACCTTTTTGCAATTTTTTAGGATTTTCCTCAATTTTATTCTTAACGTTTGTCAACTTTTGGAATGTGACTTAAATTTAATGAGTTTTAGATGAAAAGTGGATCCCGGTAGGGAACATGTACTCTCAGAATGCTTGTTTTATTAAAAGAAAAACAAAACGAAATGTCAATACTGCACGAAAAGAAGTATCTGTACTGGTGTAATATAAGCAGTTCTTTATCTTTGTTCATTAACTTTGACAGTTATACACTTTCAAGTTCACTGTTTGCTATAGTAATCCAAGCATTGAGAAAAAAATTCATTTTTTCAAAGCGTTACTGAACAAAAAATCACTTGTGCAGCGCAACTAATTTCTGACTGTAAAGCGAGCCCAAATGTTCCAAATGCAGAGGAGATAATCAAGCAAACCGAGTCTCAGCTAAACACTCTGATAGAAGACGGATCCAAGCATGGCTGCGGTTGGTCAATTCAAATATATTATATAAATATATATATTTACCGGGTAGATGACATTTCAAATATAATATTTTCAAAAGGTTGTTTCTTTAATACAGGCTTTTGTTTAATAAATTTAACGAATTAAATGTCTGATGATGTTCTGCTTGTGTAAAACCTCGGCATAACTTTATTAATTATTATCATATTATAGTGAAATAACATCATTTACTAGAGATTAATTTTTTTTCTCTCTCCCAAAATCACTACATTGGAAGGATAGATTTTTTTTTGAGAATTTTAACATATTTATTGGTGGGGGAAAACCTCTTTCCCAGGATGTAAAAAAAAGTTTTGAAAGTTGTAGAGCCAGTCCGTTGGGGGAAGTAAAACATTTTTATTCTGGGTGAACTTGTGTATTTTAATATATTTACATTTCTAAATGTTACCTTTATGTAACACTACTGAAAGCATTGCATTTATTACCGTATAAATACAGGTTCCTCGAATATATAAAAGGTTCGTACTTTATCAGTGAGGTCATAAAGGGTCGAAACAAATTCCATGGATAAAATATATGCCTTTGTTTGAAAAATAACACATTTCAGGCATTAAACGTCATATCATACGAATTTAAATAAAAAATGTCATTGAGTAGGTATCGAATGTAAATATAATATATAAGTAACAATGTATCAATTTAAACCCAAATCTGGATATAAATACGGGTTGGTATGAGATTAAAATTGTTGCTCATTTCCTTATTAGCACCTTCTGAAGTTTTTGTACCATGCTTTTAACTTACGTAATGAATGTCATACTGCCTTATAAACAAATTTTAAAATATGGTTTGTGCATTCTCCATCATCATGATTGTATAATTATTATGCTGACTGTAAAAAAAAAAAAATGCCGTATACAATAAGATGTTTGTCTTACGTAATAAAAAGAATTGATTGGGTTCAGATTTCATGTCATTCCTGTACATCGCGAGAGATGTTTAAAAATTAAAACCTTTTTCTTAAATATACATTATCCCGACAAAAGTTTAAAAATGATAACTTATTTTTCAAATTCATGTACGTTTTTGTCGAAACCTAACAAAACTTAAACATTAAATTTAAAAGAAAAAATAAGCTGAATTATAATGAATAATTAACACATTGAATTTAATTTAATTTAGACATTGTGGTAAAAATGCATTCAACAGGAAACAACCAATCTACAACCTGCACGATTATTGAATCAGCCTGAATATTCATGCACTTTTACATCATTAAGTTTGTTAAAATACACAAATCTTTCTAAATTTTTAATTCAAAATGAATGGAAATAATGATGTATTACAGACGTATTTCTTAGATAAATATTTTAATTTTACAGACGTATCAGTACATGAAACAACAACGCAACAAACAAGCGGAGTTAGAGGAGGTGCTACCAGCCTGTTGACGACGGGACTAGGATTTACTTTCTTGCTTCTCAAACTGTACATTTAAATGTGGCCTTCACCAACTTAACCCAATTAGTCTGAGAAATTAAGTTTTGAAGACTACGAACTGCATTGTATCAACAAAAAAAAAAGCAAAACAAAACAAAACAAAAAAATACAAAGAAAGGGCTAGACTTCACAATATGGCTAGAAATATATATATTTCTCGATGTAAATGCTTAGAAATAAAGTATTTTGAAATTTTTATTGTTTGCTAAATTGCTCGAAATTGAGTTTAAAAATACGAAATATATATAATCTGTGGGACAGTCTGCTTATTTGTGTCAAATACTCACTTTAGCAAATGCATATTTAAGAATAAAGTAATCTTTGAATATAACATTCGTTTATTATCTTTATTGCCGTGAATCTATGATGACTCTTTCGGAACTCGATTTCGATTTCAAAATGTGTACTAAGTAAAGGGATAAAAAATAAACCTGTCCATTTTCCTACAACCATGAGCTACATGATATGTGTATCTGATTAATATTGATCATTGTGTTGTCGTTGTCAACAGAAATAACATAGGAAAACTGTACTCTTTCTTTTGAAATTGCAATAGGACTTTATTTTTTAGATATTTTTTCAGTCAACTTCTTTATGAATTTATTACAGGTATTACGAAAAAGAATTATCTTAAGCCTGCATAATTTTTCTCTCTTCTGAAAATTACCCAAAGAAAACAAGTTTTTAAAGGGTAACATGAACGGAAATAAAAGTTGCACTTTCAAAAACAAAATAGTATACAAAGTTCGGTGATTACTTGTATGTACTTTCATGATTATCATAATTTACATTTTTATGTGTTCATTGCAACTTTAGTAAATACTTTTTTCTTCTTTGATGTTGTTTTTGTAACCCAGACAGAACTTTATTTATTAAGAGAGATAAAAAAATCTTTTAAAATTTTAAGTCCCTGCACAAAATATACAGACAGATCATACAATCAGTTAGAAACTTACATATCTTATTTAAACATCATTAAACTTTTCTGGAGGGTGGTGGAGGGAACACTTGATCTGTCAGCTACGGCGAACTTCAGGATTTCAAAAATATCATTACATACATATGTATGAGGGATTTAGTAAGTAAACGATATTTGTTGTTTTTTGAAAAAGAAATTTTGTTCTTTGAAATCAATAAATATGTTCATTGTTTACTCTGGAAAATATAAATTTTACAGAAAACTTATTTCAAACTGTACAGGACTGTTTTAACAGTATTAAGGTCATACACAGCATAGTTTGGACTTTACTGGGTTCTTCCCTGGAGTTGAAGAGTTCCACTAAATGAAGGACTTGTTTGCAATACTGTTTATGTCTATATATGGATTTGTAACCTCTTCTAAAACAAATTTTGATGGAAAAAAATCTGGAATTTATGTTTCGTAATTTTTGTGTATTTTTCTTTGCTTAAAAACCCTTCAATTTAAATTTTGCTTTTAAAGATAGAAATTTGTTTATAAATATAGTATTTTCAAAATATTTTAAGGTGATAAAGTCCTAATTAGAATTAATTATATACATTAAATGTAATGGTAATCTTTATAAGAACCTCAATTTAAATTAAAGAAGAAATGATCAGAAAAATTATTCATTTCATTTATTTCCTGCTGCGTATGCCCTTTAAAAAAGACTTTTTAAAGATACATTTCTCATTGTAGGAAAACTATGAATATGAACAAATCATCGATAATTTTCTTTCTGACATGTTTTGTGTTCGCCAACACTTTCCCTAAAGGTAGGTAAAACGACTTAATATAAAGGCTCTTAAGTTAAATGTATACGTAACCTGAATCAGTGAGATCAATAATGTACGGTTTTCGGTATTGTAGGATGTGATGCCCAGTGTTCCTTCTCCAGACCATGCGAGGCAGACGTAGCTATATAGCATTGAAAATACGAGCGGATTCTAAAGGACATATCTGCAGGTACGTCAACTTTTTAACACATGGATAGCTATAGTACATACGATTCTCAAGTTTAAAAACCCTTCAATTTAATATTCGACCTGCTTTTAGTAAAAAGACTCTAGAAAATGTCTGTTTAATATATAGTATTATCAAAATATTTTGAGGTAATCAACTAGTCCTAATTAGAATTAATGTTATATATTAAATGCAATAATAGGTATAATCTTTCATTGAACGAACCTCAATATAATTGCATATAAAAGAAGTTTTATTAATGATCAGAAAAATTTGATTCATTTCATTTATTTCTTGCTGGTTGATTTAAAAAATGACTTTTTAAAATCTTATCCCCTTCCTTCAAATTAATTTTTACTTGCGCTATTTATATCATTTTTTTTAATCATTCAATCATTCCTTTTTTTATAAACAGTGTGACAAAATCCAGGATGAATTGTGCACAACAACAAATATCTGACTGTAAGACTAACCCACATGCACCTAACGCAATGCTGATTATCATGCAAGCGAAATCGACCATTAATAAGCTAAAGCAAATACGATCAAGGAATGGATGTGGTAAGTTTCTTAAAACAAGTCTATCCTTAAAAAAAAACATATTTATATTAGGGTATGGAACACATGCATGGGTCGTCTTTTTACAGCAGAATTAAATATATGATGAATATTTATCATTATATGGTGTGCATTTTGTCATTGTGATACACTTTTGTTATTACATAATGCGTTTTTATCGTTATGAGATGTGCTTTTGTCAACAAGTAGTGTGCATTATTATTCATGTTGCTTGATTTTATCATTGATATTTTTGTTACCAGATTTGCCCTTAAGTCTCTTTGTCATTATGTGGTGTGTTTCTTTCATTATTTTAAATGCATATTTCATTAGATCATGTACTTTCAATAGCCATTACCTCATGTTCAAAAGCCTTGAACCGTTTACGTTGGCTCAGACGGTAGAGCGCTCGCTCCGTGATCGGGAGGTCGTGAGTTTTAATCTCGGCCGGGACTGACCCAAGTCGATAAAAAAGGGCAACAACTGGCCTTCCGCCATGCTCTCGGCAACTGAGGTGGAATTTGCGGGCCTTTAAAACGAGGTCCCGTGTCAAAGCAGGCGTTGGCACGATCAAGATTCCTCACTGCTCAATGGCCTTGGGTGCCGAGTAAAGGTCAATATTTGAAGCCCCTCACCGGTATATGGTTAGTCTCTATAAGAGTGAAAAATTCTCGAATGAGACGCAAAACAACAATCAATCAATCAAAATTGTGGTGCACATATCTTTTCGTGATGTGCATTGTTTACCGCGAAAATAACGTTTAAGTCCTCCTTGTCATCTTCCGGAACAATGGATGATGTCAGATATAAGTTGCACGACAGATGAACATCACAAATATGTAATGAAAAATGATAAACGCGCATCCCATAATGACAAATGTCAAATGAATATCACGTGATAAAAGCACATCATGAATTTAATTTTGCTTTAATGTGACAGTTCATGCATTTTATTTTTATGCCCCCCTTCGAAGAAGGGAGGGCATATTGCGTTGCTGCTGTCTGTGGGTCTGTCGGTCCTTTTAGTTTCCGTTGATTTTCTTCGCAACCATTGCACATACTGAAATAAAATTTGGTATACAAATATATCACATGAATATCTAGGTCAAGTTCTGTTTTGGGTACAATCGCTCCATTTTTGACAGAGTTATGTCCCTTGGACTAAGAAAAAGTTCAATTATTTGCAGTTTCTATTCATTTTTTTCGCAACCCTTTAGCATACTGAAATGAAATGTAGTATACAGATATATCACATACAGTCCCTGAAACGTTCTACTTTCCCATTTTTCCGTTCGCTCACCGTTCGTTCAGCGTTCATTCCGTTCGTTCAGCGTGTGTTCGCCGTTCGCTCTCCGTTCACAGTTTTGCGTTCATCGTTCACAAAACGTTCACCGTTTGCTCTTCGTTACGTTTATTTTGCGTTCACCTTGCGTTTACCGTTCACTTATCGTTCAGTCTTCGTTGTCACTCCGAAGTGAAAGGACTTATCTTTTTGATGGTAAGGATTTACACGGTTTTTAATTAAAAAACTAAGATATCGTGTTTGAAGAATAGTTATTTCATTGCAAAAAGTATCTACTATATTCATATTTCTATTATTATAACTTAGAAGTTACTTTATACAGGAAATTTCCCTAGAAAATAATCCATTAAGTACATACATGTATGTAGAACGATGCTAAAATATTAAAGAACAAAGTACGGTATTCGCTGTAATTCGCCGCAAACAATACGATATTTTAATTATCTTTGTATCATTTTCTGATGTTATGCATTGAAGTAAGGAAGATGCGAAGTAAATTCTACAGGTACAAAAATGACGTAATTTTTAATTATGACGTCACTGAACGCGCTAAACATCGAATGGTCATGCAAAATCGTTAAATTATGCTGAAAAATGAGTAATCTTTGCTGAAATTAGACCCTTTCACATGCAACAACCACTTTTATACTCCGCATATAAGTTCGTCATTACATATCTTAGTTACACTATTAAAATAGTGTTGGTTGTCACCTGTGATCAATATAAATTTTACAAAAGTTAGCATAGGGATCAATATATTCTACCGACGCAATGTCCCTGATTCGATGCCAATGACACTTAATTTACACAGAATGATATTTTTTATTTCAAGTCTCATCACTGGACATAGTAAACTATATAAATACCTATAAATATAAATAAAATATTTTGAAAACAAAGAATAAATTGTAGTTAAAGATGCCGATTGTGCTTATGCTGTTTGTACATCGTACGCACTTGTAAGTTCATATACTAGTGTCCGCCGGCTGTGCATGCATTATTGAAAAATAGTACTAAAATATCCTATAAGCCTCAATTCAAGTCACTAAAAAGCACAATAATATTTTTTTTAATTTAATTATTACAAAAGTAATTAAAAAACTTGTGATACATGTACCTCAGTATAATTATATTTTCTTCTACGAATCTTCCTCAATGTATGTAGTCTTACTAATCATAGTGTGGGCTCCGAACAGTCATATGACAACCATATAAAAATACAATAAAATGTAAATACTTTGAATAAACTTTTCGATTACCTTTTGATATGCCAGATCAATCATTGTTATTTAGCCTTTAATTGTGAAAAATAAATATTATATACATAATGTAAATCTTGTGTAGTTGATATCAGTTGAAAAAAAAAAAAACAATCCAAGTAAAAAAGTTCCCGAATGCTAGATAGTATATATGCACATTAATAGTCCGAAATAGCCGCAGCGTATACAAACTGAAATGTTGATGTATTGTATTAGTTTGCAAATATTTCGTGCAGAATCGTCTTAAATTACATGTTTGTAACACAAATATGTGTATACCGGTATTTAGTAACCAGTGGTATATCGGGAATGGGTGGTGCTTATTTGGTTAATAAAAAAAAGAAAGACATACAATGTATACATGTACATGTACATGTTAGTGGAATTCTGAAATTTATTGCAATGGTCAGCGATATTCAGCAGCTTTAGACTTGTGATCAAGCTAAGGGCTTCCCTCCCTCCCCCCTTTCATCCATGGATTTTCAGATTTTTTAAAGGTTAACAGTAGAGAGTCAAACAGATGAGACAGATCCCACGTGATTTTTGTTACGAAGGAAAGCACGTCGTCTTTGAAAGTTGTCAGCAATGAAATAAGTGTTTGGACACCTTTGCTATTTAGTTTTTCCCTGTGACAAAAAATCTGAGTGTGCTGTAAAATTAGTCATATCTACGGTGGCTGGTATAGGACATGGTATGAGAATTTTTTTTTATTAATTCGTGGCCACGAATGGCCACGAATTTTATTTCGTTCCAACGAATTTTTATTTCGTGGCCACGAATTTTATTTTGTTCCCACGAATTTTTTTTCGTTCCCACGAATTTTATTTCATGGCCACGAATTTTATTTCGTTCCCACGAATTTTTATTTCGTGGCCACGAATTAATAAAAAAAAATTCTCATACCATGTCCTATACCAGCCACCGTACATATCCGTAAAAAGTACGTCATTTATATACACAGATACATGCTTACAAATGCATTTCGCACGTGACGTAAATCCAGGTATATTGGTAATTCCGATTGCATAGACAATACAGTTTGTAATTTGTGATCATGAAGTTCATGTAGAAAAACTGGCATCTATTTTTTTTATATTTTGCACTTATCTTTATATTGAGACCATATTAATGCATGTTTATGGAGATAAAATACCACCACTCCATACAAGTAACATTATGCATTAAATTTTGTACTATAGAAACAGAAACCGTATGACGTATATTGGGAAATACAAGAAATTACATATGTACAATAAGAAAAACCAATCTACAAGTTACTGCAAAAGAAACGCTAGCGACTCTTTCAAAATAAAGAAAAATTCAAGATAGGCACGTAGCAACAGGGGGAGGGGGCACTTTTTTCCAAACATTTTACTATTAGAAATGTTCATTGAAAGGCCGATTGCCCCCAGTTTCCAACTTTGAAATACAGTGAAATAAGGGTAAAGTACTGAAAGAAGTTGGCCTCTACAACCCCCCCTTCCCGAAATTTGACTTCCGAGTGTGGGCAATCCCCCCCCCCTACCCCATTTTGGTTTTTTTTTTAAAAAAATTATCATTATTTTTTTTCTTGTGAACTTTTTTCCGGTAAGTTAATTTTTTCTCTTTGGCAGCCCGTCCCCCCTCACGCTCAAAAATGATGCTACGTCACTGCAACGCTCTCAAAAACGGAAATATATATTTATGGGGGAGGGGGCTGTCATGGACCAATTAATAACAGACCAGAAGAGAGCCTTTCAAGTGAGAAACGAGTAGAGTAATCAGTCGAATACTAAGACAATTATAATTTCCGAAAAGTTTTTTAAAACTTTTTAAGCGAATTGAAAGAGTGCCTGTTATGTTATTCAGTCTGAACTGAAAGTCTGATTTATAACCCCCCCCCCCCCCAAAAAAAAACACTTTTGAATCAAAAGATTCACTGATTATCCATTTTCAGTCTTATCAAATATTATCTACATGTCTTATCAAAACAAAGATGTTTGTGTAAGGCATATATAAATGATAAGAATTACTCATTAAACTCGAATGGGGGAGGGGGGTTGGGGTATGTTACATTTAAATTTAAAGTATTCCTCTGTCATCAAGCAGGATATAAATGAATTTATTTCCTACCTAGCTTGTAACACGAGCTTTGATTGGTTACAAAGTCGGGTGTAAATATCCGTGCACCCGACTTGAGCCGGGTGTAAATAAAACGTGACGTCACAATGCATACATTCTCGGTACGTAGTTATCTAATCGATAGATTGAGACACACTCTGATGTTTACAAAGCTTTTTTTATTGGTACAAAGGAAATAAATTCGTTATCCAGGTCCAATTCAAAGGGTATTTTACGGGGATTTCACGGGTTTTTCCATACACCCTTTGGCCTTCGGCCTCAGGGTGTATGGAATAAAAACCGGTGTAAATCCCCGTACACCCTTGATTGAACCTGGATAACTAATAATATCTCAGAAAACAATCGGTTTTCATGTACCCATTATCTGATTTTAAAAAGTTAGTTCTGCGCTCATATTTTTTTAAATCGGGATCGAAATCCCTCGCATTCCTATTTATATGATTTGAAATGTCTTTATGTAAGTTTAATTAGAAAAATTGACCATTAGAGGGGGGGGGGGTTCTACTGTACATTAAATATAACCATAGTCTTCTATACTATAATCCAATAATTATAACTATAAATTATATTATCTTGACATTCGCGTTTTCTGTTCTTGCATCTTGTATACCATATTCTTGAGAATTGAACTTTTTATGGTGCCGGGGAAACATCGATTTTTTTTTCATCAGTACATTTTTTTACTAGATTTGATGTAGAAATTTTTATCAATTTATTTAAGAGAAATAGCTATTTTTTTATTATTTAAATCGTATAAACCGTATAATCACTGCAATAAAATGAAAGCAAATATCAAAGAGAAAAGACAGTGTATTTCTTTTTCTCCACGTTCTTCTGTTGGACTTTTAATAACTCTCATCAACTAAAGCGGGACACTTACGTGGATGATTACATTGTAAGTAATAATGATAATAAATAAATGAAAAAAAAAGCAAAAAATAAAACAACAATGACGTATTTATTAATCAACAACTTAATTTCTTGAATTTATATTTAATATAAACTGTGTCATAGCGAGTAAGTTTGGATTTTCAGATTACGCTTACTACACGTTTAACGTATGACGTCGCGTCAAAATTCTTCGCAAAATCTCGACGTTCTGCTTTAAAAGGTACACTGTACAGTATTGAGCGTTATTTTTCCAATGCATACTTTTGAGTCAGGTATATAAATTATAAATCATTTAATTCTAAAAATTCCAAGCTATTTAAAATGTTTTGAACGGAGCAGGTCTGATAGCCGGCATATTTTGGCCAATACCGTACTTTGTTCTTTAAATAAGGGCAATGTACAAATGCTTCAAGCACGGCAACATTTTGTAATGTAAAAGACAACAAATCGTTAATGGATGGATAATAATCCAAGTCTTATACAAGACAAGAATACATACAAAAAATATATTTCTAACACGTATTTAAAAAAAATTGCACGAAAACATATTAGAAGTACATGTAGGTCTGAAAATTATGAACAGTGCTGCAGATATTCAGTTAATTAAATATCTTTATAGCTAATTAAATTGATAGTTAGGTTTTAAATTTTGGAAAAGACCAAAATGTAATACATTAGAATTTTTTTTCTACTTTACGTTAAGTCTATTAATAAAGAGGGAAAATTCCTTCAACATGCCTAAATATATGTTTGATTAAGAGCCCCCCCACCCCCCACCCCCACCCCCCGGAGGGGGGGGGGGCTTTTCTCCCGTAATCAAATTCTTAGTTAGCATTTTCAGTATATTTTAATTAGTATTTAATGTGTATTGTAACACAAGAAAATCAGTCTTAAAATGAACATCAAAACAGTTATTTAACAATAGTATTTCAAAATATACATGTGTCGACAGTAGTATTTTTAATTGGCAAGGAATATGTTTCAAAATCAATTTCAAACTTAATCCTTCCAAATACATATTCCCATTTTTTACTTATTTTTTATGCAGAAATGCTAAAATCAGATCTATAAATGATAGGGAAAAAATATTAAACTTCTTGGAAATACTATGTGACTCTTTGCTATCGGCTTGTTCGTGCACAAAATTAAGAAAAGTGAAACGATATTTCCACACCTCCACTGTGTCGAATGATTTTGATTGACAGCATTAGCACATGGACTTCCTGTGAACCGTGTGAACTTGAAAATGGAAAATAAAAGCCGATGAATACTGTCAAATGGAAAGTTAATCTTAAAAAATTGATTACTTTTACTGCTTGGAAAATTTAGGAAAAATAATAAGAATTTTTATTTGATACAACAGATATCTGAGAATGAAGGGGTATCTCTCTCTCTCTCTTTCGTACATTTCTCTGTTCAATAAAATCTATGACAGCACATTACTTATTTAACTTTGAAAATTTAATCTATAACAAATAATTTTGTGGCCTCTTTCCATCATCTTGTCCGAGTATAATAACGGCCGGGAAATATCTACAGATACATGTAAATCTTTAATATTTTGCATTAGAATTTTAAAATACGGGTGTATTTAAGCAATACGTCAACAGACATTTGTAAATAAAAAAAAAATCATTATTTCACTCAGAATTGCCTTGGCACGGAAATACATGTATGGTTGTTTCAACCGGGTACAATGTAATTAATTCATTCTATAAGTAGTAGTTTTATCTTCTACAGTACACATTATTTTATTAGTTAAAAGACTTAGCATATTTACTATATAAGTAGATTAATTTTATATTTATACTACACGCGTTCGGTAACAAATACACATGTTTTACGGCAATTAAAATCGTGTTATTAAAATATCGATTTAAAACATATGTATGTGCAGAAAAAAAATGTTTATTTATTTATTTATCTATTGTTTATTTATATTTTAGCACCTGAAATTATAATTATAGAATAATAGAATAATTTCAATGCAAGAAAAAGATCGGAGGCATTCCGAATAAATCGTTCATCTTACGTTAACTGTTCTTTTAATGTGCACTTTGGGCTCGCGTTCGCGCTCCGCTCGCTTTCTGCCTTCACTCACCGTTCACACATCGTTCACCAAGTTGCGTCCAGCGTTCGTACATCGTTCACTCACTGTTCGCTCTGCGTTCGTTCACCGTTCAGGTGGGAAAGGAGAACGTTTCAGGGACAGTAAATATCTAGGTCAAGTTCTGTTTTGGGTACAATTGCACCATTTTTGACAGAGTTATGCCCCTTGGACTTAAAAAAAAATCCAATTATTATGCCCCCCTTCTTCGCTGCTGTCTGTCGGTCCACTTAGTTTTCATCTATTTTCTTAGCAACCGTTGCACAAACTGAAATGAAATTTGGTATACATCACATGAATATCTAGGTCAAGTTCTGTTTTGGGTTTGATCGCACCATTTTCAACAGAGTAATGCCCCTTGGACTTAGAATAATTTCGATTATTTGCAGTTGCCGTTCATTTTCTTAGCAACTGTTGCACATACTGAAATGAAAATTGGTATACATATATATCACATGAATATCTAGGTCAAGTTCTGTTTTGAGTACGATCGCACCATTTTTGACAGAGTTATGCCCTTTTGGACTTGGAAAAAATTCCAGTTTGGGTGAAGGGGGGCATAAGTGTTTTACAAACATCTCTTGTTGTATTATGAATTCTCTTTGAGAATGAGGCATGCTTGGTAGAACCAACGACATAAAAGAAAAATATTTCGACAACTGTCCTATTTCACACACTTTTTGTCAATCCAATCACTATTTTTTAATTGCAGAATATGCGAGTGGTGCTATTGGGAAAGATACCAGCCTGTTGCCGTTTTATTTAGGAGTGTTATTTTATCTTTTTCTTTTTGAAATAAAGATCATTTCAATGCTCTGAAATAAAAAGATATTTTTTTTTTGTATTCCAGTGTTCAGTTTTTTTTTTCAATTTATGTCAATCCTTCAAGAAACAATGAAAAGAGTTTTTGGTGGAAAGAACAAGATAGGACAATTAACGTAATTAAAAAGTAAATTACAAGTAAACAAAAAATACACTTGTTTTTCTGACGGTTGAGAACAAGTACTTATTTTTAACCTATTGGATTTCTTCTCATCTGTTTGTAAAATAAATTTTAGTTGACTTAGAATCGGTACCATCGCTGAAAACAGTCAGAAAACAGGGTATTTCCAGCATTCTTGCATTCTAAAAACTATGAGCGCTCAAAAACAGTACCACAAAGATATTTCGCCATTTGTGGACTATAGGTATATACTATTTAAAAAATCTTTGTGGTACTCTTAGTCGCTCATGTTAAATTTTAACAAAACAGGAAAAAAAATCGAGTCAAAATTTATAAAATCAAACCGACTCGATAAGCGTAATTTTTTCCGGGTGTCCAAGTCGTTACCAACGTGACGGGTTTGCTGATAACACAGATATTGCAAGTAAGTACATGTATATATACTTGTCTTTTTAAAAAATATCATTAGATATGCATAAATCTGTAAATATGATTTTTCTGCAGTGTTATTGTTGAAGATTGTAGCCTATGCTCACAATATTACTATGATCTATAACCTGTAATGTAAACTGAAAGAATGACGCTGAAAGGCGTTGAATCGCTTCATATCCTAGTCACATTTCGTAGAATTTATGATCTAATTAAAATAATCATTTGTTTGATAATTATTAGGCCTATATTAAAAAAAATCATTGATATTTTTGTCCTTGCTCGCAATTCATGCTCGTAATTAGTTCATTTCATCGACAACTGTCGCCTGCTGTGGTACAAGTGTACCCGAACGTTAACATACAATGTACATGTAGCTGCAGAGCAACGCTCAACAATTTAGCTAAAATTCTATTGTAAGAAATTTCATCTATCTTTTTTGTATCTGTAAAGAAATAATTATGGCATATCCCCGTAAATTTCGATTAAACCTTCCTAAATTCTTTCTACATTTGTTGATATCTATTTTTAGATCCACGGAAAAACCCACCTATATTGTTTACGTATTGCATACATACACATTATACTAGCAATTCAGATTGAATAAAATTATTAAAGGCACAAAAAAAGGAGAAAAGAAATGAAATACATGCCGCAGTCTAACTTTTATGGTAATAATAACCTTATTAGTTTATTTTTTTTCTTTTTATATCGGATCTATGCACTTAAATTATGTACTTAGTAAACTAGCTCAACTGACTGAAAATGCAAGGTAAGCGGCCGCCTATACAAGTACTTATACAGTGTATGTAAAAAAAAAAGCATATAACAACATTATATTTTTTTCTATTTTAAAAGACTGTGTGTACCTTTTTTAACAGTTAACTTGCACATAGCGACAGGGGAGCCTCCCCCCTTTTTCCCAACATTGAATTATGCTTATACTGTAGAAAATGTTTCTTGAAAGTCTTGAAACTTCTTGTGATATAAGGAAAATGTAGTACTGTAGGTCCAAAAAAAGTTACTGAAAGAAGTTGGCCTCTAACCCCCCCTTGCCCCGAAGTACGTAGGATTTTCGAATTTCGACAATTTTCTTTATTTTTATTTTGCCTGTCAACTTTTTCTGGTAAGTGATTTTTTTTCTCTGGCTTCCCCCCCCCCCCCACTTTAAAAAAAATGCTACATGGCTATTTCTTTACACATCAGATTGGAAAAATTGTCAACTATGCAGAAATTGATCATGACAGTTTTACATCTTTTTGTAAAACTTTTGTAAAACTTTATCCTTGGCCACATGATAAGTTTTGAACGGTTGGTGCTATGGCTTTTATATTTCTCTAATGTATTGTAACAGGATCTTTTCTTTGCTTATCATTGTTATATTTCCTTAGACAAGACCTGTCTTGAGTAACAACATTTTCTATCTCCTGACCTTTGAGTTTAAAACATTTCAGAAACTTTAATCTAACCCATAGGCTTCCAAACGGGGGGATCAGTATTTCGCAAACACATCTTGTTTTATATTGTGATGTAGGAAAAGAAGGCCAAGGGGAGTTATTGGGGTCGAGGGGGCATTTTGGTCCATAGGCTTTATTTATAATGTGTTTTTTGCAGGTCAATCTTTTTCTCAATGTTTCTCCCCTTTCCCTCTTAAATCAGATATTTGTGCTTTGCCAGTTAATTACTAGTATTTAATTAAAGCAAGCTCGGAAACAAGGAAAGTGAATATAGTTATTTAAAAAATACAAATGAAAATATAATGTTTAAAAATATTTTGTTTGTCTCTAATATCTTTTTACAGATGCCAAAAGAATACAAGTGCTTTTTATGTGGGAAACATCACATAAAAATCAGACGTCCAATTAGGCAGTCCCCTTTAAGAAAATATGCTTCAAAACTCGCAGGACAAGATCCTGGAAATGATGACGTTATCTGCAATAAATGCAGAAAGGATTATTATAATTCAATAAAGAAACATTCATCTGCTTCCGTAACATTAGATAACGACAATGACAGTGATTTTTGCTTGTCTGCAGATGAACATTTAGACAACAATTCTAAAGAAGTTAGTCCAAAAAATATTCATTTGAACATCCCTTCTACACATTCCTCACACAAATTCTGTGTAGTATGTAGGAAGAAGAGCAGTAAACGTGTAAAATTTTGCACAATTCCACTGAATGCCAGAACACAAGCTTTCATCCACAATGGAATTTTCATCAAACAATCAGCACGATGTTGTTCTTCACATTTAGAGGGAAAAAATCTGCTGCAAAGCTCTCTAACAAAATTGCAAGCAAAGTATGCAAACTCATTCTTCAATCGCACTGATTTATTCAATCTTCTGGAGAATGTTCGTCTAACTTTGAAAAGATCATCTATTTTGGACTTTGACAATTCCGACCACTTATCTACAGATGAGTACTACAATCTAACAGGCTTGACAAAAGAACAATTTCAAGATTTAACATGCTATGCAAAATCAATTCGCCCATCAGCTGTTCGATCAGTGAATACATGTTTGGCCATTTTGCTGACCAAATTACGAACAGGACTACCTAACCATATCCTTGGAACTATATTTTCTTTGAAAAAATGTCAGATTCAGAGGAGCATTCACAGTGCCAGAATGTCTCTCAGAGATTTCGTCTCTCAAAATGTTGGATTCAATCACATTAGTCATGAAGATTTTGTTAACAAGCACACGACTCCCATTGCAAAAAAACTTTTTTGTGAGAATGAAGATAATACTGCAATCATAGTCTTAGATGGGACTTACATTTTTATTCAAAAGAGTTCCGATTACAAGTTCCAGCGGCAGTCCTACAACCTTCATAAACATCGGCCACTTGTAAAGCCAATGGTTGTGGTGGGGACAGATGGATACATTTTATCTGTCCAAGGCCCTTACTTGTCAAATGCAAGAAACAGTGATGCAGCAATAACAAAGCATATGGTGACTGTAAACTCTGAAGGAATGAATGACTGGCTTCAGGACAAGGATTTGTGCATTGTAGACAGGGGCTTTCGTGATGTAGTTCAGTTTCTTGAAGAAAAAGGTCTATGTGTTGAAATGCCAGTATTTTTGAAAAAAGGTTCTAAGCAGCATACTACTGAGGAGGCCAACACCATTACAAAAATTAGGTGGATAGTTGAAAGCATTAATGGAAAATTGAAACAGTGGCGATTTTTTGATAAAGTAGTGCCAAACCTTTATTTACCACATCTTGGAGAGTTTCTTCAAATAGTAGCTGCAATTTGCAACAAATACCATTCTCCACCTGCTAGTAACCAGTGTGATATCCAGCTTGCTGAAGAAATGTTGGAGAAGAGCAGGCAAGGAAACCTTGTTCAAACCATGGTAGAGAATGAGGGGCTGTTGAGGAAAAGAACTATTTATACAGATATCTTATCTCACCTTTTAAAGGACTTTCCAGTGTTAACAGAGGAAAAACTGAGAAAGATAACACTTGGGGTTTACCAGCTGAAACAGGCACCACGTTATGCCAAAGAACACATAAATAATGATAATGAATACCAGCTCCAAGTGTGTAAAATAAAAGAAAACCTTCTGAAAGTACGAATTCAATCTCGCCACTGTAACAATATTTCACACACTTCTTTCATACAGTACACTACAGATGGGCAGATAAGTGGATGGTATTGTACCTGTAAAGTAGGTGCCAGGGTGGTAGGCTGCTGTGCGCACATTGCAAGTATTATCTGGTACCTAGGGTACCAGAGATTCCAACAGCACAGCCCAGAAAAGTTTGATTTCTGTAACTCTGTATTAGATGCTTGTGATATTTCTGATTCTGAGTGCAGTTCATCTGTAGAGGAGTAGCTTAAAGTTATTGTATTTTTACATGTACAATATCCCGATCAATTGTACATTCTGATTTAAACATTTATCAGATCTTTTTTCATAATATTCAAGATCTATTACAGACATTGTAGTTGATAATTTAGGTATTTAAGCTCAATGAATTTATTTTTAGTCTTGTGCTTTTCCATAGCATACACAGTTTTTTTTAAATTCATACTTTAACTACCGGGTATTTTATCGAGTTTAATTAAACTTGCTCTGAAGCATTTATAAACATGCACTTCTGTTAATATATGTTTCGAATTTGCAAAAAAAGTTATGCTAATACAATTTTTGTGATAATTGATTTTATTTTGCTGGGTAACTTGGAAATAAAATACATAAGTACATAAGTATGGAGGCACCTTAAAATTTGCAAGAGAAAAGGGTGCTTTTAATGATTAAATTTTAAGAAAGTAATAGAGTTGTGATTTGTCATGTGATATATGTTTCCTGCAAAAAATTATATATGTAAATAGAAAGAGGAAGTTAATTCTTTTATTGATGTTGTCAAATTGTTACTTAATATTGTTTGTACTACATGCTACATGTATGTTGCTTTAAGAATGGCATAGACTTTTCTTGAACAAACAATTACTTTTAAATTATTTCCATTGTAATCACCAATATATCTCTTATCAGATAAGCCCTTTCTTTTCTAAGTCTTAAACTGCTTCAATGTATAAGTGGTATAAAACCCTCAAAATATTGTACATATTCTGATGCTCATGATTTCCGTGTAGTTGAAAAATTGATTATATATGTATATATATTTCTTACTCTTTTGAGATGAAATTCTGTATTTCAGCAAGATATCAAATGTAATGTACGCATATTAAAATATATTTCATCATAAAACTAATATTCTGTTATTCATTACAATAAGTAAAATTAAGTGTATGAAATCAAATACAGAGTGATTATGTAAAATGCAATCATTGCAGAAGAGAAAGGAATACTTTAAAATAAAAATGAGAAGTTATTGCTGGTTTATATCAAAACAGAAAAATATTTGGTACAAGTACAGATGCTTATGATTTCCCTATTTTTTAAAAAAAATCTAACGTATATTAATTTTATAAATAAAATAACTACAAATGATTGCTCAACTGCCTACCCCTATAGTCAATTTATAGAAGTAATTATATAAACATATATATTTTCATGTGTATATGCTAGTAGATAATTATATGAATTTTTGCAAAATATATTAGGCAATATAATGATATATATAACTTTATAATATTTGTAAAACTTAAATATAGCCATAAGCTAAGTTGCCATTAATATTTTATCAAACAAATGTAAAAAGAGGCGGGAATCGAGAGTTATCGTGCATAGTTCTTTAATTTTGATATTTTATATGGTTACTAGGGATTTTTCTGTTTAATATGGGTTTATTTGGTAACTGAAAGTTCAATTTTTACTCTATACATAATACTTTATGTATATATATATACAGTGTACATACAAATAAATATCGTTACATTAATACTTGTTATTCTGATGCTCACAGTAGTTACATAAATGTTGAAAAATCTTAATATCCTTAATTAATACGCATATTTGCATGACTAATGCTGTTGCTAAGGCTTTCTCTAATGTCTGGAGGATTAAATTTTGATTTCTAAAGCCAAACAGCTTTTTATCCTGAGATGCCAACATTGATCCTTATAAATTCCCTTTCATTGTACATAAACATCCCTCTCTCGCAATATTTGTTTGCATTTTAAGTTGTTACTAGGGGCGTTTTTGGTTGCCATAGCAATAAAATTCTTTTTTCATCTTTATTTTACTTTTTTAAAAGAATACAATGATTTTTATTATGTGTTGGTTTAAAAATATGGACCACTTACACAATTCTGTCAATAAATGTTCTTGAAATTGACTTTAATTCAAATCATGGTTGTTAAGTTCGATGTGTTGCTAGGCAACCAAATTACAGGGATAACACAAAAAAAATATTATTTCCTGTTAGGGTTGGGTATACCCTAGGATTACATATTGAAGAATTAATATTGTTTAAGTAATAGCTTACCATTAATAGATATATTTATTTGATGTACCGGTATTAATTACCGGTACTTTGAATTAATGAAAGAAAAAGTGAGCAAGCTCACATACCCCACGGTCCCCCAAAACTGTGCTGAAATCTGGGAAAAAAATTAGGAATTGAAATTTCCTGCACATCTACACATTGTGTCATAAATATCTGCAAAGTTTGATGAAAATATGTGCAGGGGGTTTTGAGGAGTTGCAATGACAAACTATTCATAGCTATATTCAAGATATCCCCAATAATGGAAGTTGAAAAGTACTGAAAACTTAAACTTAAGTATTCGGAATTTCCTGGTAATATGCACATCTAAACATTGTGTCCTGAATATGTGCTAAGTTTGACGAAATTCTGTGCAGTGGTTTAAGAGGAGTTGCGCTGACAAAAAACAGGACTAACTGACACTCTGACTGTCGGACGGGTCAAAAACATTATACCTCACACAACTTGTTGCGTGGGGTATAATAACTATTACTCACAATGTGGTAGGCTGCCTGGAGACCTACAAACACCTTTCGAAGATTGTCCGATGAAAGTTTCTTATTTTTGACTACAAAACAAATTGAAATGTGTTGAAATTTTCAAAATAATTGATGTAACACACAGGTGCGGATCCAGGAATTTTTTCCAAGAGGAGGGTAAAAAAAGTAACTTTTAGTTGGATTAATATATACAATTTAAAACTATGCAAATTCCAAGGGGGACTGAACACCCCAAACCTCATCCCCTGTAGATCCGAACATGACACATTTTACATTTGATGGCAGTCTTACTGGAATTTCCTGAGGCCACCCCTCCGGCTTCTCACCTTTCCATACGTTCTTTCCTAATTAACACAAGATAAATGCATGCATGCATACAAAAAGTAAAATCTATCTTGAATTTCTCTTATTTCATGTTCAACAAAATGATAAATAAAAAGGTTGTTTGATATTAATAATACAATTCAGGATTTAAATTAATACACCTTTTACAATGCCCCTAACTATCAAAGGCAATAGCCTTCGAAGTACAGCTTCTGGCGTTTCCCTTGCTTGAAGGGAAAGCATCTGCCTCCAATCTTCTGGCATTGAGGCAGGAACTTGATATTCTGTGAATGGTATAAAGATAAAAATGGGTCAAATAAACATAGTGTGCATGTGATAAAAGTTAACTAGAACTTGAAAACTGAAAGTCATATCATACAGGGCTTCACTAAGGGCTGTTTAAAGGACCAAGAAGACAAAAATACATATAGAAAAAAATAATATGACCCTTGAATTAATAAATAGGCTCATATAGAAAAGTTTTATATGTAATAATTGAAAATGTTATGTAAATAACTGTCCTAGTTATCAGGCAAGAAAAAAGTGTCAAGGATTAACATTACAGTTACTTGGGAATGGACCTGCTGTATAAACCTTTAACTGGTCACTCGTCTGGAAATGTAGGTCAGATAAAGTATCCGAAGCAAGTCAAGTAGTGTCCATCCCTAGATGCATCATTCATTCAAGTTTGGTCCAGGTAGGGCTTCTAGTTACTTTGGAATAGACCTGTTCCAAAAACTTGAACCAGGACGCAGATGCCAACCCCAATGACGGGGTATAAGATATATCATGATGTTCTCATGAATAATAGTAATTTACACATTATAGTACAGTGCTTTTGTTCAATATTTAAATTAACATTGAAAACTGTCTTAATTATTGTGTCACAACAAAAGTGTTATGAAAGATGAATGATAGAAAGATGGAAGGACAGACAGTGATTCCTACAGGGCTCAAGCACTTTCGTGTGGGGATCTAATTACAGCTGAGATAAACAAATGAATATGAAATGTATCCCTAAAAAATAATACATAACTGTATCAACAAGTACCCAGAAAGTTCACGGAAGCTCAGTAGGTAGAGCGCTCGCTCCGTGATGGGAGGTCGTGAGTTCTTATCTCGGCCGCGACTGACCTAGTCGTTAAAATTGGTAGCAACTGTTCCTTCGCCATGCGCTCGGCACTTTGAAGTGAAAGTTGCGGGTCCTTCGGATGAGACCTTAAAAACCGAGGCCCCGTGTCAGCAGCAGGCGTTGGCACGATAAAGATCCCTCACTGCTCAATGGCCCTGAGTGCCGAGTAAAGGTCAAAATTTGAAGCCCTTCACCGGCATACGGTGACGTCTTCATATGAGTGAAAAATTATCGAGAGGGACGTTAAACAATATACAATCAATCAATCAATCAACACGTACCCTTTGCTGACAAAAGCATATCAGCATGGTGTTCCATACTGACATCTTCTCTGCAAAGACATGGGATGAATCCCTGAGCAATGGTGACACTTAAAAATGTCCAAATATCAATGTCATTATAAGTTAAAGAAACTTTCAAACGATATAAAATTCAATAAAAACACATTAGAATATGCATGAGTGATATAAAATTTAAACAAAACACATTATAAATTTATTGACTGAGTTGGAGGGCAACATGCGTTTTGTCGGACCCAAGAACCAAACTGTCTGGCCTCAGGCAGACAGCTTTGTTTGAGGGTCGACAAAATGCATTTTGCCCGAGTACTCTGTCAATAAATGTTTTGTTGTACCTTTTATTTTATTTATTTATTTTTTTCTACAAACATGTATTTTGTACTGTCTTTCGTGATGTAACAACAGGGCCGTCACTTTTGAACACTAACAAATGAAAATGAAATTTACACTGTTACGTAAGCGGTCCAACATCTCACTCAGCGGTCCAAAATCTCATTCAGGGGTCCAACATCGATTTTTTTAATGCCCGCTCGGCAAAGCATTAGAAATGTTAGAATTTTTCATATAGATTTGTATAGGAACAAATTTTTAAAGGTAAAACAATAGAATATGAATGACTTCTATAAAGGTGATATGCTACTTGTTGTAATTGGTGTATAACTTCCCTTACTTATGCACTAAAATACTCTTATCATCTGCATACAATGAAGTAAATTGAAATGGTAAAATTCTGCATATTTATTTAATGTTTTGAGCTTTTCTTAAAAAAAAAGTTAAATGTCATCTTATGACATCCTATTTTTTTAAATAGGAAAAACAAAGGTTAAATGGTGTATTCATTTGAATACCTATAAAACAGGTATTCCATAAATTAATATAATAAAATATATAATCAAAAGTTCACATAAACACAGAGCAAATGCATGTCTGACCGATAAGTGTTGTGGTAACTTCAGTAAACATGTTAAATTCATAATTATGTACATATTCATTGCAATACCTGTCTTGAAGAAGTGGGGTCTATAAATCTATCTTGTAAGTTGATAGTTTAAATGTAACTCATGTTCCTAGTTGCAGAGAGTAAGGTGACCTAAAGTGTTATGACAAATATTTCTTTCTGGTTTCTAAAGCAATGGTCTTGTCATTATATAGCAATTGATATTCAATAAGAAACGCCAAAACTTTCCACTAAGTGTGCTTCTTTGTATAGGGCTTATATGTTTGAGTCAAAAGCATGCTCTACGTATGAACAAATTTTAACAAGATATGTATGTAAAACACTTATGCCCCACTTCCCCCAAATTGAATTTTTTTTAGTCCAAAAGGGCATAACTTTGTCAAAAATGGTGCAATTATAAACAACACAGAACTTGAGCAAGATATTTATCTAATAATTCTGTATACCAATAAATTTTCATCTCAGTACGTGCAAACTCTGCAAAGAAAATGAAAGGAAACTGAATATTATTGGAATTTTTTCTAGGTCCAAGGGGCATAACTCTGTCAAAAATGGTGCAATCGTACTCAAAACTTGCTTTAGATATTCATCTGATATATCTGTACGCTAAATTTCATTTCAGTATGTGCAACGTTTGCATAGAAAATGAACGGAAACTGCAAATAATTGAAATTTTTCTAAGTCCAGGGGGCATAACTTTGTCAAAAATGGTGGGATCGTACCCAAAACAGAACTTGTCTTAGATATATTCATGTGATATATCTCTATATCAAATTTCATTGGTTGAATATGGTCGAATACAATGACCTTGTCAGGAAATACAGAAAACGTTGAGTATTCTTTTTTCCCTTGGAGGAAAGCAATGTCCACTAAGTTAAGTACAACGCTTTATGTCTTGCACATAACACATAAATAAGAATATAACGAAATGCGCAAAATCAAAATACACGCTAACTCGTTCAAAAACTCAATATCCGCCAAATATAGTACACACTAGATGAAATACATTTGCAGTACTGTACAATGAGTCATGTACTGACTGACATTTTTCATACTACATTACTAGGCTTTTATTTACAAAGACTTTTTGTAAACAAATTTTTGAGTTATGGGTCATGGCAGAGAGTGCGCGGTGGGTGTGACTGGTTGACAAGGGATGCTTGCTCCTACATAGCACCTAGTCTTTGCTGTGATGTTTTGAAGATTCGTGTTTGCTGTGGTCCTGATTTGAATAGTTTGAATGGACTTTTCAGCTTAATTAGTGTTTGTTATCTCCAAATATTGTACACAGCGAAAAAATTCAGAAAATTATTATGAAATCATTGGAATAATAGTGACAGAAAGAAGGAGGGATAGATGAAAAAGGGGTAACATTATATGTCCTGATAATTTCATGTCCAGGTTATGGGCATGCATAATAACTCTAAGTGAACCTGTAAACTAAACTTTGTTTAATAGTGTATCAGCAAATGAAGTTTGATAAAAAATATTTTTTCTTGAAAAGTGAGCTAAACACTAATTTAAGAGAAGTGTGGACAAGGTCTTAGGAAAGGTCAAGGTCAACAAAATGGTGAAGTAGTTGAAAAGCTTCCTTCAGTATGTACTAACAGATGACGTTTGACAACACTATCTTGGATGGTTTCTTTAAAACTGAAGTAACATTAATTAAAGAACAGTGAGGTCAAGGTCAAAGGAAAGGTCAAGGTCCAAAACATTCATGGCGGGTAGGATTGTCATGGTTCCATAAGTTTGCGAATCCGGTCGGTTCTAAATCTTTTAGGTTCGGTTTTGGGGTTTTTGGTTCGGGTTTATAGAAGAATAAAATTTCATTATTTGAATTATATTCAACAATTTTTTTTCCATTTTTTTTTTTAAATCTGAAGTAAGAGCAACATAATGACTGCTTTAAAGAAGTTTCCTAACTACAAAAATAATTGAACCAATATTAATTCAAATCACATTATAATGGTAATATACTAAATAAACCTTACGCTTTAAATACCATTTTTATGGTTAAACCTACTCTAGGTCCAATCTTATTAAAATAAGATGTTCCGAATCTGCTATCCCTTCTCGCGGTTTCGGAACATCTAATTTTAATTAGATTGCTCTAGGTCTAATGTACAAATTAAAACCTGACCTGGTTTAAATGTTCCACGGTTCAAGGTCATTTCAGGCACCTAATGGTGGGGCAAAAAAATCACTTTACCCTGTCCCTCAGTCTTGCCATTTAAAGTGAAGAGGAAGACAACAGGAATTTCTGGTTCCTCCTAGATAAATTCACGGATCTAAAATCAATATGAGGATTTTTGGCACTTTTAATACGTACTTAAAAAGTCATGCCATATTTCTTAGATAATTTTTATAAAATTGAGTATATATTATACATGTATCTAGAGATTGATCAATGATTTATTAATACCTTATTTGACAATCTCTGCATTTTTCCTCTTCTCCTTCTCTTTATTTTTTCTTCCTCTTTTTGACCTGTATAACTTAGATTTGTGGATATAACAAAGCACATATTTCCTGAAGATGAATATTTCAAATGCAATATAAATGATATGGATGAGTCCTTAAAGGTGTTAAAAGCATGTTATTTAACAAGAAACTATAGAACAAATGCAAAATAAAACCACTGAGTTTGGTGGAGTTGCAAATTTTGGACCACTGCATAATCTTTCCTTTTGGTATGGGTGCAGTCATGTATGTATTAATTTAATAATTTACCAATGTTGGAAAGGGGAAAATTCTTCCAAACAGTGCGCAAAAAAATCTTGCGCCGTAACTTGCAGAATTTTTGCATTACGGGATATGTAGCTATATGGTCAAAGACTAATATCCTGTATAAAACCAAAACGCTGCAGAGCTAAGTAGGGCAGTGTTCAACTGAACACCATTATTCTAGATAGTCAACTTCCAGAGGAATTATAGCGAGCGCAGCAAGTGTCGCAAAGTGACGTTCGTAACTGTGAGCTCCTAAAGCAAAGCCTGTCCAAAGAGAAAATTCGGACTACGGCACATTCATTTATAGTTTTCTTTGATGCAGTAATTTGGACCCACAATGCATCACTTGTTAAAGCTACGTTCTCGCGAGAATAGCAGCAAAAGTTCAACTAACAGTAACCATGTCCTGATTTAATGGATAAATATTGAAGATAAATAGTAAACAGAAGGTTCTTCATTTACTTTCAGCACTGTTCAGGCTTCTTTTTGGAAAATGTAACTTACATACGATGTGAAGTGACGTCAGAGTCAAGAGGTACTAAATGTCACGTGCAGTTTGACGAGCCCGATCTAAATCATAACAAAATAAATATATGCGTTCTGCATAACGTTCGCACCGTCAACATATTATTGAGAGAAAGAATTATTGTTATACCATGTATACTTTTGTCTTTTTATTTCTAAAATTTTAGGTCAGGACTGTGGATTTCTAGTACAAGAGATTGTACTAGATTGTACTAGAGGTGATCACTGGACCAAGATGCGCTTTTTTGTACATACTGTGAAAATTACACCTTTAATAATTAAGTGTAGTAAAATAGCTAAATTAAGCTATATAGCCACAGAGCTAAATCAAGAGATTGTACTGGATCTGTTCGTTTTCAAAAGTTAAAAGGTTAAAATACTGCAAATACCATAAATCATTGGTTATATAAAGGTTCAAGTTATGATGGGTTTGAAGTAAAGGATACATGTACAATAGATATTTTTGAGGATTTGCGACTTGCCCTAAAATATTCAACTTGAAAAACATAAGTTCTATGCACATTTCGAATTTTCTCAGTTGTAAGATGAAATTCTTGGAAATGCATTAGTTTTTAAGTTATGATGGCAAAAATACTAATAAAATAAGAAAAATAAAGGTTGAAAATGTGAATATGTACGATATGAATGAGAATAGAACAATTTTCATACAAATTTGGAGGTATCTGTTGTCTGAACCGTGTTGTCCTTGGAGGAATCAGCCATGACGATGATATCGACTGCGGTGCTGCATTAGCGCATGCGCATTTTGCACTTTAGATCAGTAACCGGGATTTTTTTCAGTTCGGTTAAATCCCAATAACTGGGACTATAAATACCTCACACCACAGCAACATCAAAGTAAAATCTGATTTGACCGCCAGTCCTTTGGTACAAGGAACACAAACTGACGGCAAAAAATCAAATCTTCACATAATTCAAACAAGTTCATAAATAAGCCTTCTTGCCATATAGGTATTAATTTATTTTTACACTTCTGAATTTTTTAATTATCATAAATTATAAATTATTCGGAACTGCATGGTCAAAATCAGGAACTGAAACGATTCAGGAAACGACTGTATATAACCATAATAAAATTATTTACCCAAGTCCTGAGCCATCTTGTCCCTAGTCCCCAGCCCCGTGGGGATCCGGGTTAGAATAGGTCCTCAGTACTTCCTTGCTTGTCGTAAAAGGCGACTAAATGGGGCGGTCCTTCGGATGAGACCGTATAAACCGAGGCCCCGTGTCACAGCAGGTGTGGCACGATAAAGATCCCTCCCTGCTCAAAGGCCGAAGTGCCGAGCATAGGCCTAAATTTGCAACCCTTCACCGGCAATGGTGACGTCTCCATATCAGTGAAATATTCTGCAGAAGGACGTTAAACAGTACCACAGTCAATCAATCAATCCCTAGTCCCCAAAAGTCATATTAGTTAGGGCCGAAACGTCGGGGTCCCAAAACACCCAGTACACCCAGGCGAATGAGGCACCTTGTAATTTATGGACTGGATGCTTAGAGTGGAGTTATGGAGTGGAGTTTGGAATAGGGTTTGTAGTCTATTTCTTTTTTTTTGTCCCCCCCCCTTAAAAGTGGGGGGTATTAATTTGGGCCTGTTCGTCCGTCTGTCCGTCTTCCTATCTGTCTGTAATGCTTTCGTTTCCACATGATATCTCGAGAATTCTTTGAGCTTTGGCAATGAAATTTTGCATAGCAACTCCCTATGGACTAAAGAAAAACCCTTTTGATTTTGAGGTCAATAGATCAAAGGTAAAGGTAATGAATTTGCAAATTCTGTCTGTTATAACACTTTCGTTTCCGTGCGATATCTCGAGAACCCTTTGAGCTTTTGCAATGACATTTTACATAACTACCTGTGGCATAAGGAAGACCCCTATTGATTTTGAGGTCAAAAGGTCAAAGTTCAAGGTCGTATATTTATACATTCTGTCTGTTTGAAACACTATCCTTTCCGGGCGATATTTCAAGATTTTGAGCTTTTGCAATGTACGTTTATACCAAAACTCCCATAGGACCTCCCTCACCCCTCTAAAAGTGTCCCGACCCGTTTGTTTTAAGAATATTTATTGTATTACATGTCGCTTTTTTTAGCACAGGGGCATGAGGCGAGTAATTTCGTATAAAACAGGTTCTCGGCGGACTTTATATTCTTATTACATCTATTAGAACTGTTTAATAAAGGTTAAATTTGACACATTGTGTAAAATTTTAACAATATCGAACGTGAATATATACATGTATGTGACTTCATCTTTGCATATATTTTTCGCCAGTTTACAGCTGAACCGAGGTCTAGTGGTATGTCTCTCGCTTCACATGTGAGAGGTCCGGGTTCGAATCCCGGATGATCCAACGTACAAAATTCAAATACCGAAAAACAGTTTTTGGATTTTAAACTTTTGAGTTTTTAATCTACCGTTTGTTCAGATAGTTTACGCTTACACTTCTGAGTTTTTAGAAATTTACTTTAAATATCCAAAATATCTAATTTCCAAACCCGATTAGAATTTTGAATATTAGTTCAATATTCTAACTATCTAAAAGCTCTTAACCAAAGAAGTTTCAAAATTCAAACCAGTTTTGGAATTTGATATTTCGGATATTTGAGGTAAAAGACTAAAAACCTAATTAAATTTTTGATAAAAATTTGAAATTTGAGTGTTTGAGTCGAAGATCTGAATTTCTAAAAAATTGAAACGTTTCAAAGTTGAAATTTAGAAGCATGTAACTAGCAAATTATGTAACTGAAGTTTGGATTGTTAAGCGTTAATTTCCTGAACAAACGGTACATTAAAAACTCAAAAGCTTAAAATCCAAATATTGTTTTTGGAAATTTGAATTTTTAACATTTAAGGTCAAAATTTAGAACATTAAACTTTTAAAACCTGACTGTTTTTTTTTTAATTTTACATGGTAGATAATGAATAGGTGAGTATATCATTTAAAAAAAACTACCTACTTATTAATTTCCATAAATTCTTAACCTTATAGCTCTTGACAGGTTTGTTGACACATCCAATTACACTGTATTTAAACAACCTGGCTATATTTAAGGAATCCCTGTCTAGTTAGGGACTATGCCAGTGCATTAACAATAGTGGGAAACATGGGATAATTTGCATAACGGGCTTCGCCCGTTATGCTTAAATTATCCCATGTTTCCAACCATTGTTGATGTCCCTGGCATAGTCTCCCAACTAGACAGTGATTCCTTATATTTCCATTTTTACTTGAAATAACAATCTTAAAATAAATCGAAAACCCGTCTATTTTGTAGATTTGAAATGCAGGAGGCCCCATGACGTCAAATCTTACTATAAAAAAAAACTCCCATTAAGAACACGAAACAAATTCATTGATTATTTAGTTACTGTAGTCAAATATCAACATTTACAAAACAAACAACAAAAGAATTTTAAACTATGATCAAAGCAATCTTGCATTGTTAACTTTAATTATATATGTGACCTAGATTTAAGTTGTCGGAAGCATGAACACGTGTAGGAGTATGTCACTTCTCCGCCGCCATATTGCATGCAATGTTGCAGTTGATAAAACGGGAATTGGTCAGCATGGTCAGGAAACAGGTTTGTGTGGATGTAAAAATATCAGAGAAAGCTGAGTTGCTTAAGAAGTCAGATGGTAATGACTGAGGGACGATGCCTGTATTAGATGATGGAGTGCAGATCTATGTGGCAATCCCGACTCCTCCACGTGGTTCAGATGTGCTGTTTACCATGTTTACGGAAGTGGAATTCTCGGTCTAGCGATTTGTTGATAGTGGACAGTTGCGCTAGTGACTTTCTTTTGATCCGGAAAAATTTCATTATTTATTTTGTTTTTTAAAAGATATATCATATCTAATTACTTAGTAAACAATTAAACAAAACATTTTTCTCTAGTGTATTTATACGCCAGTGATATACATGAATGTTAACATTTTGACCTTTCAGTAGTATTAGAAATATACATACTACAGGTATTACCTTGAAATTAACACGATTCACTTTTGTAGTGTTTATCATAGAGGAAACAATTGGAAATGGAAACATTTATAGATTAATATGGTGTTCAACAGTTTCCAAACATTTTGAAAGAGCAGGGGTCATTTTGTCAGTATCATGTCTGTCTATTTACTTCTACTGTAAATTTCTCAATTTCCAAATATATATATATGTACATCACTGCATGTCATAGACTTACAAATTTTAATTAGGTCGTAGGATGATTGCCAATCTTTTTAATTACAAGGCATGAAATGGTCAACAAGTATGCAGAATAAAAACCTTCTATACTATTGAAAATTATTTTAAAAAAAAAAGGTTGCCCAAAGTCGAAAATCCTATTTCGGGGGGGGGGGGGGGGGGGGTAAACTTTTTCTCAGTTTCAACTACTTTTAGTACCAATTCTAATAATACAGATTACTTCAGTTTCGGTACATCACTTAAAGTGGGGGGCCATTCAGGCTTTCTATTAACATTTCCTATAGTAGGTAAAAAAGTGGGGGGGGGGGGGCGGGGCGGCCCCCCCCCCCCCCGTGGCTACGCCCCTGGTTCTTCCTTTCATGTTAAAAAAATTTATATAGACTCCAAAATTTGACACAAATCCCGCTTAATAACTCCACTCCAAGCCTCCAGTCCATGAATTACACGGTGCCGCAGAATGAGAAGGGCACAGAAACCGAAAGTTGCACAAAAAAAGTAAATTGTAGTTTCCATCAAATTAGGTATGTTTATCGATTTTATTATTCTTATTTTATAAATACTATTACCATTCATGCTTTTAAATAGGCCTGTGTATTATATTAAAACACTGTAACGTTAGATCTATAGATGTGACTCATGACATTAGCCTGTCTTTTTTGTGTTTCAGATGAAATGGCATCTTTTCTGGTGCTATTTTATCTCTGCTTGAGCTTGGTCGATGCAGCTCAAAATTTTCAGGAAGTATCTGATTGTCCACGGAATGCAGACACATGGAAAATAGAATCGGACAAGAAAAATTGTCAGGAGTACACGCCCGACTATCTGTGTGCAGCGATAGAAAACAATGTTGGGAAATTCGGGGAAATATGCACGAAATATGGACTCTCCCCTGGAAGTAAGTAGGCCACTGTGTTATAAGTCAGGAGGAGGCAGAGATTTAACTGAATAAGGCCTATTTGTTTTTAATATAATATTGATTTGTCCATGATTTTAATAAATAAATGGTTATATCCTGTTATCTGCAACGCGTTGTATATGGGTTTTGGGGCACTTCAACTG
Source organism: Saccostrea cuccullata (assembly GCF_032062105.1). Classification (NCBI taxonomy): domain Eukaryota; kingdom Metazoa; phylum Mollusca; class Bivalvia; order Ostreida; family Ostreidae; genus Saccostrea; species Saccostrea cuccullata. The sequence continues at coordinate 79,078 of NW_026920104.1, forward strand.
TATTTGAAAAGATGAATGGTGGTCCAACATTATCAAAAAAAAGGCAAATTATCGATCTTTACGCTTTTACGGAATGAGCCGCATGATTTTTAACTATTTTAATAACAAACAAACTCACTCACAAAAAACAAGGAAAAAGAAATGTAGTTAGCTAATAAAAAGTACCAGGAAGTCGCATATTATCGTATTTTGCGCTTTTACGGAATAAGCCGCATGATATTATAACTCCTAAAACAAACGCACACAAAAGAAATCAAAACCCTTAAATGCAATTATACTTAGGAAAGAAAAAGTACCACGAAAACGCAAATTATCGTTCTTTACGCTTTTACGGGACAAGCCGCATGATTTTAAACCATCCTAAACACACAACACGAATTCAATAAAACAAAACCCTAAAATGTAGTTTGCAAAGAAAAAGTACCAGGAAAGCATAAAATTAACAATTAACCACAAAATTAACCAGAAAAACAAACACACTCACACAAAAACGAAAGTTAGCAGAGAAAATCGTGAAACACATGGTATTAATGTTGATAAACTCCTAGAGGAATTACTCCCAACTGTATAAAATTAAGTATTTTGTTAATATTCATGATCAGACCTGGGGTAATGGTAATGAGTAATGGTAATGCATTGTAATCATTACATTTTTGAAAGTAATGGGGTGTAATGTGTAATGGATCCATCTTTCAATTGCATGTAATTGTAATGTAATGCATTACTTTAAAAAAAATTCAGTAATGGCCAATTACTTTTCAATTACCTTTCATTTACATTTTGTATATTAGTCTCTTTTTATTTTTGAATCTGAAACAAATAAATATCACTGAGAGGTTATTTTTTAATACTAATGTTAAGAGTCTTAAAATTAAAATCTTATATCCTACAATTTTTTTTATATATATTATTAAATGGTGATTGATAGACAAACTGAATAATTCTTATAATAGAAAACTTCTTGACAAGATAATTGTAAAACCAATTGAAGAGAACCAGAGAAAAATATTCGCTTTTTCCCCTTTTCATTCTGGTGAAATAGACTTGGTAAACATGATACAACATCAGTGTGATTTATTGTAGACACAAAGGGAAACCATAAGGCAAAATATAATTATAGACTGATATATTGATCATTCATTTTTGGTAGCTTAAGGCCTCAAAATTCAAATCCTATATTTAGGTACTTGTAATTATCACCTTTGGTTGTGTTTAATTTATAGCTTCATTGATTATACCTGTTTAACTAATTAAAAGTGCTAATTAATTCATTAACTTTTTAATCCTGTTTTACTTTTATAGTATTTTCTGTTAATTAAATATTAGTTTACAGAAAAAATATAGTACGAAATGTTTAATGAATCATTTATCCAAAAAAAAAAAAAAAACAACAGAGAAACTAACATCAGATATTGAACAAAACTACAACATTGAAAATGTTCTGATCCACTTTCTTTGTCAACTGAAGATTCGATTGGTAAACCATGGTAAACTACATGTACATGATACATGAATCCAAAATCCAAATTCCGCTCTGATTTACAGATCTGAAGGAAAGCATATTAATCAAACAAAAAATGTGAAAGTTAATTTTAGGTATAAATTGTGTGGTCATACGTTTTGTGTTTTTCTCTTATAAAATGTAATGTGTAATGTAATTCATTACTTTAACAAAGTAATTGTAATTTAATTAATTACTTTTCTGAATGGGAGTAATGGTAATTGTAATTGTAATGATAAAAATTCCAAAGTAATTGTTACTTAATGCATTACATTTCAAAGTAATTAACCCCAGGTCTGTTCATGATGAAACACACACACACACACATATATATATATATATATATATATATATATATATATATATATATACATTACATATACATATATATATATATATATATATATATATATATATATATATATATATATATATATATATATATATATATATATATAATTTTATATATATATATATATTTTCTGGTATTAATTCAAATGTAGGCCTATTTAGAATTTTATTTGAGGTTTTTTTATATCTACACATGTTTATATAGAAGCTTAGACAAAGTGTTTTTCTAAATAATGCGGATGAATAAATGCAATTTTTTTATACTAGTATAGTAAAATTAAAGTTAGGTGTTAGGCACGGGCATTTAATTAAAATTCTGGAAAGAAAATTGTTTTCCTGTATGAGATCCGCTCCAGCATTCTCAACATTTGTAAACATCAATCTAGATCTATGTAAACATGGCATCATTGCATCTTATAATTTTTTGTTGTAAAGTGCTTTAATGCTAAAACAAATTTGAAATGAACATATTTCTTACAACTTTTATAAGTTTCCCGAATCTTGCAAAATAATCAGCAAATAACAGTCAGAACTGTAAATAAAAACAGGAGAGATAACTGACAATCGAAATACTTTTTAAAGGGGTACCAGAGAGGGGCATTCTTTACATTAACTGACATCTTCATAGAAATTTGCTCCCGAATTATATATTTAAAAGACTTTTTAAAAATCTTATTTATCAGCAGTTGTAAGTATTTGAAAAACATATTTTTTACAAGATTAATTGTAGAATAAGAATTAGATGCAACATTGAACCGAATTTTTTAATTCAAAAAATCTGTTACGTGAGTTCTACTCCTTTTGATATGAAAACATTTAAATGACTTTAATTTTAAAATTATTTTTTCGATAAAAAAAAATGTTTAACTCTTTGTTGTTTTTCTTCAAATTAATATTATAGTGATAACAAGCAAAAACTACCTTTTGAAATAAAACTGTTCAAAATTAAAAAGATAGATCAAGTTTACATTCGTGTCTTAATTTGATGAGAGAGAGAGAGAGAGAGAGAGAGAGAGAGAGAGAGAGAGAGAGAGAGAGAGAGAGCTTACATTTAATCCAGTTTATGTATGTAGAAATGAAACTTCAATAATAAGAATCGAATTATTTAAGCAACAGAATATATAATGTATCTCTACTGTTTTAGGTGTACCTGTACCTATTTATTTTCGGGAATATTAAATAAAAGTTTAAAAGTATTAGTTATAGCTTTAAACATCTGCAGATTTAAGTCGTATACATAGCATACGTGTAAGTCAAAACATATACAATCCGTGTCTTATATAGTATCAAAGCAATGAACGCGGTACAGTTCTATTTCCACAGGAGTCTGAAGGTTTATCGTCCAAAAAAAAAAAAAATCCGGAAAAAATTCCATCCTCAACTAAATATTTTTTTACAATAAAAACCAGACTTCTGTGCTATTATCAATCTATTACTCGTTTTATTATTGAAATTATAATAATATCAGATATTGGTTAGATATAATATAATTGCCCAACCTGCCGTTGAATAATGTAAGCGAAATGATTTTATTTTATGATTTATTGGTAAAATAATTCCCGTGATAAACATTAAATTAGAGGACTAAAACAATGATATTTAAGAAAAAACGTGAGAAGAAGAGGATTCTAAACACTTCATCGCTAACAAATATTTTTCATGCATGCCACCTCGATCGCTAAATTCTGTTATTTTGCAGTCGAAATATTGCGAAACTAGATCGCATTTAACTGATTGAATGAATATCAAATTTCCGCTTTAACTTTTCCCCCTTACGGAAAATTTCTGTATTAATTAATTTACTTAGTATATGATTCAAAACAACAAGGCGTTTACATGCATAATTATTATACCCCGCTTGAAAAAAATACACACCGCTTATCCCCAACTCCTCTTATACCACTGAATAAATTTTCATGAAAATCCACAGATTTTTTTACGTAGTTAAGATTGTACATCTCTGGTCCTATTTTATCGGTTACCGGATTTCCCTTGAACAAAACACGGACAACGCCATTTTTTTATAATATTGAACTAACCCGCAACTCCTCCTATACCATAGAATAAAATTAAATGAAGTACTTTCATTTATTATTTATTATAAATAAACCATTTTCAAATATATTTTTTGGTTTAACACTTATTTCATGGTTTGCCATAATGCATGGTATGGGGGAGGGGGAATTTAGTGAGCTCAGTGTTCACAGTACTTCTATTGATATTTACTATTTATATTTAATGTCTTTGTCCAATAAAATTACAAAGAGTTGAAATACTTTATTTCTACATAAATCTATTGTTTCACCTATATATGCGCGGCGGGACAAATTGCAGAAGCGGGACTTACAGTAGCACATGGATTTGCGGAATCAAGATCATGTACATGACTGTATACATGTATAAGGAAAAAATAATATTTTTTATTGAACAATCAACTGCCTAGTGTGAAAATTTTATGCGGTGTAATTCTGCAAAATAACACGCAAAATTGATCAAATATAAAACCAAAATTTAGACAGTTATTCATGATTTAATCAAAAATTCTATTCCATATCAAAATTTAAAAAAAGACAAAATTAATATATTTCATTTGAAATTTGGATTAATGTTATAAAAAAAATGAAAATAAACCCTAGAAGGTACATGTAGAATGGCTTTAATAAATCAGTAATAAATTACCCGCTATTTGTATATACTTGGTATATATGTTCTTCTAAAACTCTTTGATTTTTACAAAAAAAAACCTCACTTTAATTGTTGTACAGAGTATACAGTAATTAATTGTATTTCACAATTTTTTTCTGTCTTTATATTTAGAAAGAAAAAAAAAGAATTCACAAATTTTCACAACCCAGTTGTATCTTGTTCATTGTTGTTGCCGACGACTTTTTTTGAAATATTTGGGAGCAATTTCTTTCACATTTGGAAAGATTTATCGTTATTCTGTATTAAAACAAGAAAGTTGACAGCTTGGCCTACGTGCATCGAGGGCCATAGTTTCTATAAGATTTTCAATTGCAAATCTTTACACGAAGAAATATTTTAGTATTGTGAAAGTATGCTTTATATTACAAAGATAATTGATATTGAACAGAAGTCGTTTGCTTCTCCCAGCAATTTTCCATCAATGAAAGTAACTGTTTGTTTTATATTTCACTGTGAAATATAAAACAACCAGTTACTTTCATTGGTGGAAAAATACTAAACAGTTATTACTAAGTACTACTAAATTATTATTGTATTGTATACAATAATTAAAATAAAAGATTTAATAAGTAAAAAAAAATATTCTAGGAATACTCAGTGATATACATTCATTATGCACGAAAGGTTAAAAACGTGTTCAGAAAACTTTTGACGTTTGACGTTAGTGCGAAAGTAACAGGACGTCATTATTTACCTGTTAAAGTATTAGTAATATAAATTTTAGGGTTGACGTAGGGTCATAAAAATTCATATTTGGTAACTTCTAACCTTGTTCTATTAGAATCCATGGAAAACTAAAAATGTGTAAAAATTGCCATAAGGACCTTTTCTCATGGGGCCAATCATATATATATACATAATTTATATATATATATATATATTTTCATCACTTTAATTTTTTTATAACACAATATGGCTGTAGTTTATTTCGAAATTTTTATATTTTGTTTTAATAATCTTCCTCAGAAAAGGCCCTATATGATCACTTTCATCTATTTGTAAAAAAAAAATATGACCGAGAGTTATTATAAAATACACTTATATAGTTGATCAATAACTTTTTAGCGGTTTAAAAATTCCTTACAAGAAAATACATGCATTTTATTTTGTTTATATTCAGTTGAAATAATGAACACGTGAATTGAATAAAACAATTGTTTTCAATATTCGACTATAAAAACCATCTTCCAGGAAAATAGTTGTTTAAAACAGAAGTTTAAACAACATAACATTGAAATTTGTCGCCTTATACGCCTGTTATTTGCAACGCTCTATGGAGAAATAGATCACTTTACTATGGAGCGTTGCGTGCAACGCATGCAAAATAAAATAGCACTTTATTCCGTCAAATGTCTACATTTTTATCTTAATTTCCCCCAAAAAAGCCAAGTCCCATTTTTTTTAATTATTCAAGAAAAAAATATTTCCTATATATTTGCTTATATATTTCTCAAATATACCTGCATGAATATAATTTGACAAGGATCGGGTATGTATATTTCAATTAGCCCTATATATTCGTTATTTGTTACGCTCTATGGAGAAATCGGACATTTTACTATGGAGCGATTGCAACTCATGCAAAATAAAATAGCGCTTTATTGTCAAATGTCTATATTTTTATCTTGATGCCCCCCAAAAAAGCCAAGCCATATGACCCCCCCCCCCCCCCCCCCCCCAAGAAAACCCTCTTCCCGGAGAAAGCTTTATGTACACTTATATAGTTTCAATAACAGAAAAATAAAACTCGTCGCCCTATATATACTCCTGTTATTTGCAAATGGAGAAATAATCATTTTACTAAATATTTTCAGAGAATTAATATGATGAACTGTTTCATACTTGTAATTTTAATTATTCGACTTAAAAATATCATCATTTGCTTTATTTTCTCAAATATAGCACAATTTAATTTGATAAGGATCGGGTATGTTATTTCAATTATTTTCTGTGGTAAAAACTTAAATGCAACGCGTTGCAAATAACAGGATATAGCCAAATAAATAATGAATAAATAAATATTTTCTATTACACTCGACATCAAGGGCAGCACTGGACAGGAAGATTGTATGTCAATAAGCTTTATACTTCATTGGCGGATTTTTTGCCAAGTGGAGAGAGAGAGAGAGAGAATAAAACGTTTTCCGAGAATAAATAATTGTAAGTCTAACTTACGTATTAAATACATGTACAAGATAGATTCTCACACATCATTGGCGGATCCAGAGGGGGGTTTCAGGGATTGGAACCCCCCTTATTTTTTGCCAAGTGTGGAGAGAGAGAGAGAGGGAGGATAAAACATTTTCAGAGAATAAATATTTGTACGACTAACTTATGTATTGAATAGATAGATTCTCACACATTTAGTTTCCTCCATTCACCTTCACTATTACTTTTTTATGAGAGAATGGTACTTATTTTTATGTATCTTATATATGATATGTAACATGCGAGGTTTCATTTGATATTCCCGCTATCTTTGGCCGTGTTGGCTATATATGCACCATTTTTTTAATCATATCTTTTGATGGAACTAACACGTAACGCTTTGTTTTGAACCCAACCCGCACCCCACCCCCCAAATTTTTTTCAAATTCTAAACGAGAATTCTTTTTTGTCTTCGGAAATCCTGCAAGTCCATTCAAATTCAAGGCTTCAGTTTGTTTTTTATTTGGACTGGGGGTACCTTTTCAAAGAAAAAAGAGACATTAAACAAAGTTTTTATTTACCACAACCTTAGATCATTCCATACGTGTGTTAGAGGGACACAAGCATGGACCCCGCCCCCTTTCAAAAATGGCTGGATCCGCTTCTTTACTTCAGGTTAAACAATAATTAAAATAATAAGGTTTAATATATATTCCAGTTTACAGTGCTACACAATCATGGCAATGTCAATGGGATTTCGTCACAGGCGCTTAATTGTTTCATACGGTACACTATCGTTTTCTAGTATGTAATATATACAAAGCATATAGTATCAAAGAAGTGCCTGTGGATTTCGTCTGCACATGCTCAGGGGAGACTGAAATAATTTTGACAATATGCATAAAAATTAAAGTGTTCTTATGCATTAAAATTATTTAATTAATGATACTAGTCTTATAAGTTGAGAATTTAATTAATCATTAACAAAATATTGTTTGATGAGTGCCAGATGGAGTACTTGCAACATTTAGGCCTAATCACTTTTCCACAAAGAAATTTTTTTGTGTCTAAACATCTCAGCTTGATTTTGTCAAGAATAAAAATTTTAGACTTTAGATACGTTTCTTGCAAATCTTAGATCAGTGCCACTTAAATTTACTTTAAGTGATTCAGGAAATAAAACACAACTTTGATTGCCTGTTATGATAAAAATAGGTCATGAAATGGATTTCCAATCTGTCTCAACTTTTAAGTTGCTTTGGACCTTTTTCTCCACTTTCCAACATTAGCAAATCGTCTACCTTTCCCTCCATAATTCTAGACACATTCTTTAACCAATCGGTATCTGTATATTTTATCCATGCACCTCAAAACCCTTTTGTTAAGTCATCTCTACAAACGATCAACTTACTTGAATTAAAATTTTCCAAAATCCTCCTGACAATGCAAATCAAGCCATTTTATCCCCTGCAGAAATGACTAGGGTTGAGAGAAGGATAACATATACAAATTCCTATACCGAAAAAAGTTATAACTCAATAGTTATAACTTTTGTAACAATAATAAATAAAAAAAGTTTTTAAAAATTAAACTAATTTTTTTTATATAATTTATTGCTTTTTGAAAAACTTTTTACAATAGGAAAACATTGAGAGAGAGAGAGAAAGGAGAATGAGAGACAGAGAGAGAGAGAGAAAGAACTGCAGAGGCAGAGAGAGAAGGACAGAAACAGAGAGAGAAGGACAGAGAAAGAGAGAGAGATGGTTAAGAAAATAAATCAGTCAATGGCCTCCAGCTTTCATCAAAAGATTCTTTTTCATTATTTTTATAAGATATATATTTTTTGTAATTCATACATTGTCTTAATGGAGGATATCAACCCATCTAAGGAGATGTTTCTGTTTGTACATTTGTACAGATAAATATAATGTTTTATTTGTAAGGCAATAATAATTTTAAGCTTGTCAGTTTTCTAATAAAAATTCTTTTTTAGAATAAGTTATAGTAATATTGATTTTATTGAAACAGTAGTTTGCAAAATTCTCTAAAAGAGATTGAACATGTTCACATTCCCACAACAAATGTTCTATTGTTTCAGTTTCCATTTTACAGAAGGTACATGTTTTATTATCAGTTTTATTAATTTTGTGCAGGAAGGAATTTGTCGCTAGTATTTTATGCTTTATTCTAAATTGAAACCACTGAAGTTTTTTTGTAATTTTGAATGGAAGTAAATATGATCTCCCATTCACCATTGCTCAAGTCAAATATTCTATTCAATTTTTTGTCGAATTAGTATTTCATGTAAATCATGTGATTTTTAGCCGGGCTTATTGCTCAAAGAGCAATTGCCGGCTTATGTCATCCTGTTCAAGGCAGGAAGTCAACCCCATAGTCGCCATTTTAAAGTTACGTGCAAAAATATAGTTCTTACTCTCAACCGCTTCTGAGATAATACAAACGCTAAATAAAGCAACATAAATAAAACGAAGTTTTATCTAAATAAATAAACATTAGCAGTAATGACTTTGAAAACTTCAGTCCTAAGTCAAAGAACATAGTTCATTAGCGTAAGGATTTTTGATAATCAGTGTTATCGTAGTTCTCTACATGTACAAGGTAAAGCAGGAGAGGGAACCAGACTGGCCTGTTTGTTTACATTCAGCTGCGGGAACAGATTAATTCTGATTCTGACAAAATCGGACCGTGGTATTAGGATTGAAAACGTCTGTCAGTGTCTTATCATTTATATTGATAGTTTTAAAATATTTTTTTCATCAGAATATAAACGTGATTCATGTAAGAAATTCATTCGACTCTGTAAATGAGCCCGGCTCTCTGTACTTCTGAGTACTTTGATTTGGCATTCAGAAGCAAATAAACATCTTGGATATATGGGTAAGCTATTTTTGATAAGTTATTTTGATCTCTCTTTATCTTTCTCAGCCATTCTAATATTGATGCCTTATTGCCACTATATTCAAGAAAATGTGTTTTTATCCCATATTTCATATGTAGGTCATTCAAACTCAAAAATGTCCCATCTTCATTGAGTATGTCATTAATACATAAAATGTTATGAGAAAACCATCTTTTATAGAAGAATGGCTTTTTATTAATGGTTAATTTTTTTTATGGAAATCCCTCAATTTTTTAATTTTAGCAATTCTATTAGAAAATGGGTTCATATTTTTACACAAATATTACAGCTTCCATTAATCGAGGAAATTTGTCGAAATCTTTTAACCTACACAGAGGCTGCCGTCAAGGAGACCCTTTGTCTCCATATCTATTTCTCATTTGTGCAGAAATCCTTGCAATCAGTATTCGAAACAATAAGGATATAAAGGGGATTCAATAATCCAATAATATTAGATGGAAGTGAAAGATCACTCCAAACAAGTCTCAATACTCTTAAAAGATTTGCGAATATGTCAGGCTTGCATATAAATTACAGTTAAACTCAAGTAGTCTGGATTGGGTCTAAAAAAGGCAGCAACGATACGCTGAGTACAGATCATATGTTAAAGTGGGGAAAAGTAACCTTTAAATTATTAGGCATTAACTTTGACACAGATCTAAAAAATATATTCATGCTTAATTATGCATCAAAAATAAGTAATATAAAAAAATCAATACAACACTGGAACAAGAGAAATTTTACTCCTCTTGGTCGTCTAACGGTTCTAAAAACTCTTTTATTGCCAACATTAAATCATGTTTTTGCATCTCTCCCAAGTCCCTCTGAAATTCAAATGAAAGAATTAGAAAATCTATTGTATACATTTGTAATGGGAAGTAATATTTCAAGACTAAAAAGAAAAATTGTGTAATGAATTACAAAGAAGGGGGCTTTAAGATGATTAGTATAAGAGAGTTCATTATGTCCTTAAAACTAGTTTGGATGAAAAAATTGTTACTGCAGGACAATGGGTTGGATTCCTTTTTAGCTCACCTGAGCCGAAGGCTCAAGTGAGCTTTTTTGATCATATTTTGTCCGGCGTCCATCTGTCTGTCTGTAAACTTTTCACATTTTCGACTTCTTCTCAAGAACCGCTGGGCAAATTTCAACCAAACTTGCCACAAAGCATCCTTGGGTAAAGGGAATTCAAGTTTGTTCAAACGAAGGGCCACGCTCTCATTCAAGGGGAGATAATTGGAAATTAATGAAAATTTGGTGGCATGTTTTAAAAATCTTCTCAAGAACCACTGTGCCAGGAAAGATGAAACTTATTGGGAAGCATCCTCAGGTAAAGTAGATTCAAGTTTGTTCAAATCATGACCCCCGGGGGTAGGGCGGGGCCAAAATGGCCGACCAAAGTTTTACATAGAAATATATAGGAAAATTCTTTAAAAATCTTCTTCTCAAGAATAGCAAAGCCGTAATTCATGATATTTATATGGAAGCATCCTCAGGTTGTGTAGATTCAAGTTTGTTCAAATGAAGCCCCCATGGGTTAGGGCGGGGCCAAAATGGCCGACCAAAGTTTTACATAGAAATATATAGGAAAATTCTTTAAAAATCTTCTTCTCAAGAATGACAAAGCCATATTTCATCTTATCTATATGGGAGCATCCTCAGGTTGTGTAGATTCAAGTTTTTTCAAATGAAGCTCCCGGCGGTGGGGCGGGGCTAAAATGGCCGACCAAAGTTTTACATAGGAATATATAGGAAAATTCTTCAAAAATCTCCTTCTCAAGAATGATAAAGCCATATTTCATCATATTTATATGGAAGCATGCCAAGGTAGTGTAGATTTAAGTTTGTTAAAATCATGACCCCCGGGGATAGGGCGGAGCCACATTGCCCGATCAAAGTTTTACATAGAAATATATAGGAAAATTCTTTAAAAATCTTCTTCTCAAGAATGACAAAGCAATATTTATATGTAAGCATCCTCATGTAGTGTAGATTCAGGTTTGTTCAAATCATTACCCCCGGGGGTAGAGCGGGACCACAATGGAAAACCAAAGTTTTACATAGAAATATATAGGAAAATTCTTTAAAAATCTTCTTCTCAAGAATGACAAAGCAATATTTATATGTAAGCATCCTCATGTAGTGTAGATTCAGGTTTGTTCAAATCATTACCCCCGGGGGTAGAGCGGGACCACAATGAAAAACCAACCAAAGTTTTACATAAAAATATATAGGAAAATTCTTTAAAAATCCTCTTCTCAAGAATAACAAAGCCATATTTCATCATATTTTTATGGAAGCACCCTCAGGTAGTGTAGATTCAAGTTTGTTCAAATCAAGCCCCCTGGGGGTAGGGCGGGGCCAAAATGGCTGACCCAAGTTTTACATAGAAATATATAGGAGAATTCTTTAAAACTCTTCTTTTCAAGAATTGCAAAGCCATAATTCATCTTATTTATATGGAAGCATCTTCAGGTAGTGTAGATTTAAGTTTGTTCAAATCATGACCCCCGGGGGTAGGGCGGGGCCAAAATGGCCGACTAAAGTTTTACATAGAAATATATAGGAAAACTTTTTAAAAATCTTCTTCTCGAGAATAACAAAGCCATGATTTGTCATGGGACTACTTTTGGATTTAAACTTTTTAATAATAAATCAATTTCTACTTTTTCCTATCCACAGTGCTCAGGTGAGCGATGTTGCGGATGCGCCTCTTGTTAAATATTGATATTAAAAGAATTGTATGTTGTGGGCAAGAGTATGTTGTCAATAAAAATGAATAAATTAAAAAATAATTTTTAGAAGGACGCGTTACAGGCATGGCTAAGCTTTTGTGACAAATCATTCCATAACCAAAAAAGTTTAAAAAGTTATCGGAGCTTGGAACGGCTTGTTTTAAGTGAGGTATAATTTAGTTATACATATGTAACTTAGGTACAAAAAAGTTATAACTTTTTAGCTCACCAGAGCCAAAGTCTGAAGTGAGCTTTTCTGATCAAAATTTGTCCGTTGTCTGTCGTTGTCTTCGTTGTCGTCGTCGTTGTAAACTTTTCACATTTTCGACTTCTTCATACCACTGGGCCAATTTCAACCAAACTTGGCACAAAGTATCCTTAGGTGAAGGGGATTTAAGTTTGTTCAAATGAAGGGCCACGACATTATTCAAGGGGAGATGATTAAGAAATAATGAAAATTTGATTGTATGTTTTAAAAATCTTCTTTTCAAGAACCACTGTGCCAGGAAAAATGAAACTTATAGGTAAGCATCTTCAGGTAGTGTAGATTCAAGTTTGTTCAAATCATGACCCCCCGGGGTAGGGCGGGGCCACAATGGCTTACATGTATCAAAGTTTTACATACAAATATATAGGAAAATTCTTTAAAAATCTTCTTCTTAAGAAACACTGCCAGGAAAGATGAAACTTATAATGAAGCATCCTCAGGTAGTGTAGATTCATGTTTGTACAAATCATGACTCCCGGGGGTAGGGCGGGGCCACCATGGCCGATCAAAGTTTTACACTGAAATATATAGGAAAATTCTTTAAAAATCTTCTTCTCAAGAATAACAAACCCATATATCATCATATTTATATGGAAGCATCCTCAGGTAGTGTAGATTCAAGTTTGTTCAAATCATGACCCCTGGGGGTAGGGCGAGGCTTCAATGGCCAATCAAAGTTTTACATTGAAATATATAGGAAAATTCTTTAAAAATCTTAATCTCAAGAATAGTAAAGGCATGAGTGATCATATTTTTATGGGAGCATCCTCAGGTAGTGGACATTCAATTTTTGTTCAAATCATGACTCCAAGGGGTAGGGCGGGGCCGCAACATGGAATCCAACTTTTACATATAAACATGTAGAAAAAAAAATCTTTAAAATTCTTCTTTTCAAGAAAAGCAAAGCCATAATTAATCCTGTTCATATGAAACATTCTTGGGTAATGTAGATTCAATTTTGTTCAAGCCATGACCCCTGGGGGTATAGGGCGGGGCCACAATGTAAGTTCAAATGTGAAGGGCAGTAAAGCCGCAGGTAGTCAAAGAAATATGCAAGCATCCTTAGTTAGAGAAGATTCAAGTTTATTCAAATTATATCCTCTCCCTTTTAAGGATTGGTTTAGACCACTATTAGGTTTAAACTTTTCAATAATAAACTGATTTCTGCTTTTTACCTATCCACATTGCTCAGGTGAGCGATGTGGCCCATGGACCTCTTGTTTTAACTTTTCACCTTTTATTCAACATAAATACAACAAGTGCATTGAAGTTACAAAAAAAGTAATAACTACAAAAGGTTTTATTTATTAAAAGTTACACAAAAAGTTATAAATATAAATTACAAAGTTACACTTTAGTTATACCCCCAAAAAAAAAAACAGTGGAAAAAGTTACAAAAAATGTATACCTGAGGAAAGTTTTGAAAAAGTTACAAAAAAGTTGTACCCATGAAAAGTTATACCTTAAAAAGTTATAGCTTAAAAAAAACGTTACCTGGGTATTCCGGCCTATTATACAGTTATGAAAATTTTAGATACAAAAAAGTTATACCTGGAAAACGTTATACCCATGGCCAAAGAATTAGAGTCATTCCTTGAGTGAATATTCTTCACAGTGCACAGGAATAATACAATAAACTTTTCTATTGGTGATTTTGTAGCTTTCCACTCTGTCAATCTTTTTCGAGCTATATGAGCTATACACAAATACAAATGTGCTGCTTGGTATTATGTCGTGCAACAATCATCAGATCATCCCATTTTATTTCATCAATAAAATTTTATCAATGACAATAAAAAGAAGTTTGAGATTTATAGAGCCAAAGAGTAAAAAAAAAACAGAATAAAATTCCTCTGAGTAATGGCTGACACAGTACACATGTACTATACAAACATATAGATACAGACAATGTAATTATCTGTCTATGAAACTGTCTGTACATGAACTGTTTCGGATTCATGTTTCATTCATTCATTCATTCATTATCAGCTGTTTGTGTACCATGTGACCTTTATGTGTAGTCTTGTGTATGACGTCACGTATTATGTGTTCTTAATAAATAGTTGAGTCTTCAACACGTGCTTTCGATGGCTTGTCTGAACAGGACCTCTTGGGAAAATGTTGAGAAAATGAAAGCTCGTGCTTTTTTTTTATAAAGTGCGTGACGTCGAAGATTTTGCTGCTCCATGACTTAATGATATGTCCTTATAAATCACCCAAAATTGATACCAATTTACAATATTTTGATATGAAATTTTGAAAACCATATACGTAAAGATCCTTTATATTATGTGTGACATTTTGCCCGATTAATATGTCGTAAAATATTTTTTCTGTGCAACAAGTCCTTGTAATTTTTGAACAACCCTCGTAGATGAAAATTTCAAATAAATGCTCGGATGTTTTAACCTGGTTTCAATTAATTTTTTTTGGAAAAGGTGGTCAATTTTAAACTTTAAATCATTGAAAAAAAATAATTCTCTCTTAATATAAAAAAAATAAAATTATTAAACACATGCACTATACTAATATTTGTAATTACTGTAGAAGTACTTTTTTTCCATGTGGTATTAATTTACGCTACGTACGCGGTCACAAATTTTCCACAAAAATTTGTCCACGCATACTTAATATAAATGTAAGGCAAATAGAAACAGTCCAGGAAATCCGCGTAATTTCTACACGCGGATTCAACAGAAATAGAGATTCCGTGGAATTATGACCCTGTGGATAAAAGTACATCTACAGTACCGACCGAACACAACCTAACACTAGAGCGAACCGGAAGCGGACCCCGGGTTCGCTCGGGGTCCGCTTCGGGTTCTCTTTCAGAAATTTTGGGACCGCTCTGGGTGCGCTCCGGGTTCGCTCCGCGTTCGCTCTTGGTCAGCTCTGGGTCCGCTAGAGCGAACCCGGCGTTTGCTTTCTGGGACCGCTTTACGTACTGATGCGTGAAGCGGACCCCGCTTTAATCTCGCCGCCAGTAAGCCCCGCCCCTTGTATTTTACAGTAATTGGATTGTGGATCGATCATTGTTATTTATGCGGCGATCGATACATGTACACTGTACATGTAAACAGTGACATTATGGAGAACATTGATAAATTGTCCAAATTCAACTGTACATTCGACGTAGATTTACATGTATAATTGTTTACGTTGATTTCTCCGATCTCGGAATTTCGATCCCGAGAAACTCGAAGTTTTTTAACAGCGAGTTATTTAGGATTTATTTTTCTTTAGTTATGTGTTGAATTGACTTTCAATGTATCGAATGGTGTACAAGTGAAACTGACGAAAGCATCTAAACAAAATACCTTTCAAATTCATGCGTTATATAGTTGATAACTAGGTTAAAATTATATTTGTTATTCCTTAAGTTTTGCTAAATCGTAGTTTAAATGTTTGTCAAACACGTGAATTATGATATCGCATCTTTAAATAACCTCTTCTACACGTGATATATTTAATTTCATTTATAGTAGTTACATATTAAAATTAATTTATTCGTAATAAATATTTACCGGACAGTTTCTAAAAAAAAATTATATCAGATCTTTTTCACGCTCAGAATTATTGAACGAGTGTGATTTTAATCAGAATGAAAAAAAATGACAAATAATAATTGTTCTCCCGGCCCGATTAGAATATATTGATATACATATATTCCCCCTACTTCACACACATTTAAATGAAATTAAAAATCATCTTAAAAATATTTAAATACTTAGTAAATACAGGAAACATCAAGACCAGAGAGAGAGAGATCATAACTGTAAACTCTCATACACTGTAAGATTAGATTTTAATGATAGAGCCTGATGACTTTTTCTTAAATTTCTATGAGTCGTCCTCCTAATTCTGTACTTGAATTGTTTTCTATAAGCCTGTTGCAGCTATTTTTTTTAATATACAGGCAAATGTGCATGAACATGTAATGTTTTCATGAAGATCAATAATTTTGTTGTGACTTTTGAATAATTTTAAAGAACACGTAAATTGAGAAAATGAAAATAAAATAATTAAATAATGAACACGTAATTATTCTTGTACTGTTAGTATCTATGGCACGCCAAATTCACAAAAAATGAGATAATCCTAGTTTCACATTTGATAAACTAGGTTTATCGACTGTAAACTATAGTTTACAAACCGTAATCTATAGTTAACGAGTCGTTAAGTATAGTTTTCATCTTTAAAACTATATTTAACGGTTGTTTACAATAGTTTTCTATAGTTTACGAATGATAATCTAAGTTTATCTGTCTGTAATAAGCGTTAACAATAGATTTTGTTGATAAACGTGGATTCACGTTTGTAAACTATAGTTTACAATCGTAAACTATAGTTAAGAGTTGTTAATCATAGTTTCACAAATCGTGAAATTATATTTATACGATCGTTAACTATAGTTAACGGTTTGTAAACTATAGTTTACAAATCGTGAAACTGTATTTATCAGATAATCTATGTTTTGCAATCGCAAATGTTTGTTTTCAGTGTTAAGTATAGTTTACGGTTGTGAAACATAGATTATCGCGTTAACTATGGTTTACGGATGTAAAATATAGATTAACGTTGTTAACTATAGTTTACATGTACAGTCCGTAAACTATAGTTTACAACCAATAAACCTAGTTTATCGACTGTGAAACTATGTTTATCTCATTTTTGTGAATTTCGCGTTCCTTAAGTATCTTTAGATGATGAAATTTTACATTAATTGTCAAAGACCAACTATGTTTCTTCTCTCCTCTTTTTGTCAGTAAAAATTGTAATACTTATTATTGATTTCCTTTTTTGCGCATTGACTGATGTATTTACCCATTGACTTTAAATACTGGTATAAAAAACTAAAGAAAATAAAAGCGTAAATATTTATGTATCATTCTACGTGGAAAATTAAAATATAAAATTTATTATTTGCTTTAATTAAAAAAAGAAAATAAATATATAAATATAAAATACAACCCGGGGAATTAAAACAAATAAATATAAAATAATATTTTAATTTTCATAATAGATTTACTCTGTACATTCACATGTTTTTTTGTATGTACAATGTTTAGATTTATACCGAATTAAATCAACACGTTCGATCTTTTATCCCAATCGACAGATCAATATACTATTTTGATTGGTTGACGCGCTGATTGGTTAATCGATAATCCTGATTGCTTTGTAAAGAAATACCTGGGACCGCTACTGATTTTGGGGTTCGCTCTCCGGGTCCGCTTCGGGTTCGCTTGGGGTCCGCTACAGGTTCGCTTTGGGTACGCTCCGGGTTCGCTCGGGGTCAGCCCTAGCGGACCCCGAGCAAACCCGAAGCAGACCCAGAGAGCGAACCCGGGGTGCGCTCCGGGTTCGCTTTCTGTTAGGTTGTGTGCGGTCGGTACTGTACTGTCCAAAACAGGCACCATTTATATAGTAGTGGTGGTTACCATATAAATGGTTTCAGAACGTTTAAAAAAAAGTTTCAGAATTGTAAAGAAAATGGAATTTGGCTCGTCTTACAATGGATTTACTCATAGTAGTTTGGTCATACTCTGCCAATCCTACTTTTTTCCAGGATATGCAGATCAAATACAGTTTCATTTTAATATCCAAAGAATCAATTGCCAATATTCTTAATTGGAATTACATGTCAGAGCAATGGGTTTAAGATTTATATCTGCTCATTCAATAATCACAGTCTAAATAATTTGTGACGTGCTTTTTAATTTTCACAAAAGCTGTAGATTGAAGTACATGCATAAACTCTAAAAAAAAATACATTAATTTTGAAAACAGAACAAAATTATTTTTTTCTGTTTGGAGCAAATGTTGTTTTATTTTGTCAGATAACTTTCCATTTTACAGGAAAATGTGCTGTGTTGAACAACCAAACCCATAATCTGGACTCTGTAGACTGTAAAGCAGCCGCAGGATGTCCAAGAAACCCCTACTATCCCTCGGAGTTGTGGAAATGTAAGTAATTCATTTTCCCCTCCGAATGAGGTTGGAGGGGATATAGTAATGTGCTTGTGAATGAGCGAGTTTGTATGTGCATAACCAATGTAAGAAATAATATACATCGGATGGATTAATATGTACTCTTTTGCTCCACACAAAAGTACCTTTTTAGCTCACCTCAACGAAGTTGGGGGAGTTTATGTAATACCCTCGGCGTCAGCGTCGGTGTCGGCGTCAGCGTCCCAGGTTAAGGTTAAGTTTTTTGGAGCAGTTTTTCCTTTTTAAGTACTATGTCCTATATTGATTGGACATGCATGGAAGATGCTTCTAGTGTGTTTCATTGTACCAATCAAAGTTTCAGATGCTGCAATTTCAGCAAAGGAATCACCAGGTAAATGTTTTTGGAGCATTTTAACATGTTTGGTGCAGTTTTGGGTGTAGGTCTCATTTCCAAGGAACTATAAGCCCTATATTAACCAAACTTGCATGGATGATACATCTAAGGATGCACACTACCAGGCTTGCTTCAGATGCTGAATCTGACCTACATTTTCCGGTTAAGTGAACAGGTGTATGTTTTTGGTGCAGGTCTTATTTCCAAGTAACTATGAGCACTATAATGACCAAACTTGCACGGATGATACATCTAACGATGCATACTACCAGGCTTGCTTTGGATGCTGAATTTGATCATGACCTACATTTTCCGGTTGAGTTAACAGGTTAAAGTTTTTGGTGCAGGTCTCATTTCCAAGTAACTATGAGCACTATAATGACCAAACTTGCATGGATGATACATCTAACGATGCATACTAACAGGCTTGCTTCGGATGCTGAATCTGATCATGACCTACATTTTCAGGTCGAGTTAACATGTTAAAGGTTTTGGTGAAGGTCTCATTTCTAAGATACTATGAGCCCTATAATGACTTAACTTGCATGGATGATACATCTAAGGATGCATACTACCAGGCTTGCTTTGGATGCTGAATCTGACCTACATTTTCTGGTTGAGTGAACAGGTTAAAGTTTTTGGTGCATGATTCATTTCCAAGTAACAATGAGTTCTTCAATGACCAATTTTGTATGGATGATACATATAAGGATGTATAATACCAGGCTTGCTTCGGATGCTGAATCTGACCTACATTTCGTGGATGAGTGAAAAGGTTAGTTTTTGATGCAGGTCTCATTTCCAATTAACTATGAGCCCTATAATGAGCAAACTTGCATGGGCAATACATGCCATTATGTACATAATGGACTTGCTTCGGATGCTGAATTCGACATACAGTCCCTGAAACGTTCTTCTTTCCCATTTTTCCATTCATTCACTGTTCGTTCACCGTTCCCTCTGCATTCGTTCACCGTTCGTTCAGTTTGCGTTCAACGTTCGCTCTCCGTTCACAGTATTGCGTTCACCGTTCACCGTGCGCTCGCGTTCACCGTTCACAAAACGTTCACCGTTCGCTCTTCGTTCCGTTTACTTTGCGTTCACCTTGCGTTCACCGTTCACTTATTGTTCAGTCTTCATTGTTATTCGGAACTCCGAAGTGAAAGGACTTATCTTTTTGATGGTAAGGATTTATACGTGTTTTAATTGAATAACTTAGATATCGTGTTTTAAGAATAATTATTTCATTGCAAAAATTATCTATGATATTTATATTTCTATTATTATAACTCAGCTGTTACTTTATTCATGAAATTTCCCTGGACAATAATACATTAAATACCTACAGGTATGTAGAACGATGCTGAAATATTTAATTTAAAAAAAGGGCAATTTACAAATGCTTCACGCACGGCAAGAATTTGTTGTAATGTTTAAGACGATAAATCATTAATGGATGTATAATAATTAAACCAAGTCTTTTACAAGGCAAGAATGCATAAAAAATTAATTCTACAGTATCACGTATTTTAATTAAACTACACGTACGTCTGAGAATTATGAACAGTACTGCAAATATTAATTAAATATCTTTTGAACTAATAAAATTGATAGTATTTTGAGATTTTAGAAAAGACCAACTGTTTAAAATAGTCTATTATTAGAGAAGGAAAATTCCTTCCTTCACCGTACCTAAATATATGTTTGTTATTTAGTATAATTAAGACCCCCCGGTGCCTTTTCTCCCGAAATAAAATTCTTTGTGAGTATTTTCAGTATATTTTAATTAATATTTAATGTGCATTGTAACACAAGAAAATCAGTCTTTAAATCAACATCAAACAGTCATCAAACAATAGTATTTTAGAATACACTTGTGCCAACAGTAGTATTTTAAATTGGCAGGGAATATGTTTCAAATTCAATTTAAAACTTAATCCTTCCAAGTATATATTCCCACTATTTTTTTTTTTATTTTTTCTGTAAGATTGCAAAAATCAGATCTAGAAATGATAAGGAAAAATATTAAAACTTCTTGGAAATATTAAGTGACTCTTTGCCTTCGGCATGTTCGGTGAAACGCAATTTCCACACCTCCACTGTGTCGAATGATTTGATTGACAGGACAAGCACGTGGACGTCCTGTGAACCGTGTGAACTTGATAAAGGAAAATAAAAGCCAACAAGTTGCTGTCCTTTAAAAAAGGACTGCAATACGTGGACCATATGCATGTGTTTCTAACCGAAATTCAATTTAAGAAAATTTCTAGGTGTAGTGAATATTCATGTGGGTTTGTTCACATTTTCTTCAATGGGTCGAATGATCTGCCAACTTATGACTGATTGTAGTCTCAAAGCAAAATTGTTAAATTGTATCTCCGATTAAGCCTTTAGTTTTGTCAGTTTAAAAAATCGGGTATTTTGATACATGTAACCCACCTGTTCTGGAATTATACGTAAAAAATCTATCATGGAAAAAATAGATCTGATGGTACACGTGTAGCATAGCTCTGTAGTACGCAGATTATTTTGTCTAACCCCCTCCCTCACATTAAAAACCGTTGCTACAGACCTGTATCAAACAGTATTTGGATTTTTGGATTGCTGAAATATCAAATTATTTTGCGAGCATTGATGCACAAAACTAATGCCGGTGAATTCTTGTTCTATCTTCTAAATGCTAGAACTAGTCGTTGAATGACGTTTTTATTAATGTTGTTAAGTTACATGTATCTATAAACTGCAAGATCTTCTTACTTTTTTATTAAAAGTATATGTATAAGAGAGAAACTCGGATCCGCCAATGAGTACATAAATACGATATGCGGATTTAAAAGCGCGATTTGCCATTGAATGGCATATTCTGATTCGAAAAGGGCGAATTATTCTACGGGCAAGTTGCCGAAGGGGGCGAACTCTCTAGCATTCCCGCGCATGCGTAGCTTGTCGTTTGCCCATGGCATCCGGTTTAACCTCGCTTATATATTTACTGCGTGGACCTCAGGGTCCACGCAATGATTACTGTAAAATGGATTTGTTAATCTAAAAAAATGATTACCTTTACTGCTTGGAATATTTAAGAAATACAAGAATTTTTATTTGATACAACAGATTTCTGAGAACTGAGGGTATCTTTCTCTCTCTCTCTCATACATTTCTCTGTTCAAAAAAAAAAACTATGACAGCACATTACTTATTTAGTTTTGAAAATTTAATCTATAACAAATAATTTGAATGCCTATGGAACGCCATCACTGCCTTATAGCATACAACTATGCATTTATTATGTCAATTTATCATTACGTGATGTGAACATATCTTTACGTTATGTCCATTTTTTATGAGGTGATGTAAATATATCTTAACATCATGTCAATGCTGCATTACATGAAGTCAATACATCCTTTCATTATGTCAGCACTTCATAACTTGAAGTAAAAAATTCATTATGTGAAGTGATAATGTGTTAACATTGTGTTAAAACTTTATTACGTGAAATGAATGTTTCTTTACATCATTTCATTTCTTTAATATGTGAGGTCAAAAATGCATTACGTCAAGTAAATTGTGTTTTATAATTAAACTTATCATTGCATGAAGTCAAAAGCCCACTCCTTTTTGAGAGTGTTTATTTCTATTATATCAAAGCATTATTACGTGATATGGATTTATAGCATCATGATATGAGGTGAACTCATCTTATCTTTATGTCAGTGCTTTATTACGTGGTGTAAAAAGTGTATAACATAATGTGAACATATCTTTATATTATATCAATACTTTATTACATTATGTCAAAACTCTATTCCATAATGTGGATATATAATTACGTTATGTCAACTCTTTCTTATGTGATTTAAAAATATCTTTATATTGTGTTAACTCTTTATCATGTTGATTCCAAAAGTTCATTACCTGATTTTAAAATACATTTACATTATCTCAAAGCTGTATATCTAGTATATAATGAATGTTGACGACCGTGTTTTAATGACTGGTAAGAAGGGGGGAGGGGTCCTGATTGATTAGGACAAATTACAGGCACATAATATCAAACCCCCTCTTTTCCCAGACATGACTTTACTATAGAAATGTAATGTTCATTGAAACTGTACAGCCCCCACCCCCACTTCTTGTTGAAGTATAGATAGTCCATTAAGGGTAATATAATATATCTGGGAAAAAATGGGACTGATCGAAGTTGGACCCCTCTCCACGAAATAGGATTTTCGGGTTTGGAATTTTTTTTTCTTGGCTTGTCAAGTTTTTTCGGGTAAATGATTTTTTTTCTGGCTGACCTCCTCTTTCAAAAAAGATGCTACGTCACTGGAGTTAGTAAATTTTTTTAATCATTCCAGGGCCAGAATTCTATTATAAAATCTACCAATCGCTCATCTAAATCAATTGAATATGCCTACGTAAGCATGCATGGGCACATATCAGTGGCAGATATGGGAATCTTGAACAAGGAAGGGGCCGGTATATGGTTGGAGACCAAGGGCGGAAAGCGGAGAAGCTCTCAGGCTTTATAGTTTTATAGGAAAAAGTTTTCAACTTAATTCAGCTAAACTTAATGTGAAACTAATGCAATGTCCTACAAAGTTTAAGACTTTTATACAATGTATATAAAAAAAAACAATTCAAAATAAAAAGAAAAAAAATGATTGCTGCACGACTCATAATATTTGATCTATTTAATTATCAGATTAAAGTAAACACCATTGATTTTCGACGTGACTTTAATTCACAGTCGCAGTGTTAAGGCTTTGCATGTTTCAAGATTGTCAATCATTTGTCGCTTAAAGTTTTCATTTAAAGATGTCATTCCGAAATCGCTGAGAATCTCTACTACGACAGTTTTCTCTCCGGCCATTTTTAGTGCTTGCGGAATGGGAAAATACGTTATGCTCATATAAAGGCCGAGGATACCCGTGTTCGCATAACGTAATAGTGAATCGACATAATGTAGAAGAGTGTGCACAGTATCGCACGAGCTTTTCACATTAGTTAATAAAAACTAAGATTGTCATAAAAAGTCAACAAAACGAAATGCAAGTTAACGAAATAAAATTGTAGTATGTGTAAATGTCAGAGTTGACATAATGTAAAGGAAAGATAACACGATGCAATATTAGTGTGGGTTAAGGTCATAAAGAGTTGACATAACGTAATGGAAGGTTGACACAATGCAATAGTAGTGTGGGTTAAGGTCATAAAAAGTTCACATAATGTAATCGAAGGTTGACACAATGCAATAGTAGTGTGGGTTAATGTCATAAAAAGTTGACATACAATGTAATGTAATCGAAGGTTGACACAATGCAATAGTAGTGTGGGTTAATGTCATAAAGAGTTGACATAATGTAATGGAAGGCTGACACAATGCAATAGCAGTGTGGGTTAATGTCATAAAGAGTTGACATAATGTAATGGCAGGTTGACACAATGCAATAGTAGTGTTCTGCTATAAGGCAGTGACGGCGTTCCATAAATGCCTCTTTCCATTCTTGATCAAGTATAACCACGGCCGGGAAATGTCTACAGATACATGTAGAAGTTAGCTAAAATAATCATCATAAAAGAATACAAAAGACACATAAATATAGAATATTTTGCATTAGAAGTTTAAAAAACGGGAGTTTTATGCGATATGTCAACAGAGTCATTTGTGAATTCACAAAAAAAAAACACGTTTTTTTTTTTTACCTAGAATCGCCTTGGCACGGAAATACATGTATAGTTGTTTCAACCGCGTACAATGTAATTAATTCATTCTATAAGTAGTAGTTTTATCTTCTAACGTCCACATTTTTTATTAGTGAAAAGAATAAGCATATTTACTAAATGAATAGATTAATTTTATATTTAAACTTCACGCGTTCGGTAACAAATACACAATCATGTTTTACGGCAATTAAAATCGTGTAATAAAAATATCGATTTAAAACATAGGTACATAAATGTACAGATTAAAAATCTTTTTAAAATTATTATTTATTTATTTATTTATATATTTATATATTTATTTATTTATCTATTGTTTATTTATATTTAAGCACCTGAAATTAAAATTATAGAATAATAGAATAAATTCAAAGCAAGGAAAAGATCGGAGGCATTCGGAATAAATTGTTCATCTTGCGTTCACCGTTCGTTCACCGTTGACTTTGCGCTCTCATTGCGCTCCGTTCGCGTTCTGCGTTCACTCACCGTTCACACATCGTTCACAAACTTGCGTTCAGCGTTCGCATATCGTTCACTCAACATTCCCTCTGCGTTCACCGTTTGTTCACCGTTTGTTCAGCGTTCGTTACCGTTCAGGTGGGAAAGTAGAACATTTCACGGTCTGTACATTTTTCAGATAATTGACCAGGTAAATGTTATGGGTACAGGTCTATTACCAAAAAACTATAAGACTTATATAACATTGTATGAACCAAACTTGCACAAATGATGCATCAAGGGATGAAAACTCTCAAATTTGCTTCAGATGCTGGATTTTAATTACATTTTCATGAAGAAGAACTTAAGTTTGAATTTTTTATATAGGTCTGTTTCAAAGTATCAAATCAAAATTGCATAAATATTTTCATTTTTGGAATGTACACTTATTGTTGGTTAATTGTGTGACTTTGCCTTACTTTAAGACAACATTCGTTGAGGTGAGCTCTGTAATCTCTGATTACCTATGTTTTGAACTTTTTATCCAAAATTTGATTTGTAAACATGTACACATAAGTAGGTACATTGAATGTAGAATTTGAACAGCTGTAATATTACTTTTCACTAGACATGTTTTAGTGTTATCATCATGTTTTAATTTGGTTACAGCTGAATCATCGATTATTTTAGTTGATTATGAGGATTAAAGTAAGGAGGATAGGAAGTTGAATACTTCCTTGTAAAGGTACTTGGACACAGATTTGAAGTTATTATTCTCTCTACAATATTACGACTTATATATTTTAATAGCATTTCACACAAAAATTAATTAAAAATCTTATTTCATATAAAAGATTAAAATTTCAAATTTTTTGGCGGGTTTGATTGACACATCCTTGCGCTTTCACAAATTAATTTTATTTTTAATCCTTAGAAAAAGTGGCAATCTCGTTGTGTATAAATGAAAAACGTTAATACTACAATCCAGAAAATTCAGAGTAGACATGTTCGAAAGGAAGAAAAACACACAATATATTGTCATTCCGTGCAGTTGTGGTAAGCAGACTGTGACGATTGAACGCACCCGGTGAAATGTAAACATCAACAAAAACAGAACTCGAGTCCTGTTTACAAAAACTGTGTACATAACACGAGTGTGCTCGATTTGCTAAACCCTTTACGCAACTCTTTGTTCGGAATGCCGATACTTGTGAAGGAGTTTTACTTTCTAACATTTCTACTCTGAATAAAATTATTTTTCTGGATAAAAGTTTTAATATTTCTCATTAATACACAACAAGATTGCCACTTTTCCTAAGGAGTAAGAATAAGGTTAAAATTTGTGAAAGTGCAAGCATGTGTCAATCAAACCCGCCAAAAAATTTGAAGTTTTAATAACTAATAAAGGAAATAAGATTTTTAATTAATTTTTGTGTGAAATGCTATTAAAATATATATGTCGTAATATTATAGAGAAAATATTGACTTCAAATCTGTGTCCAAGTACCTTTAAGTATAACACAATCATAGTGAAAGGTTAACTGTTAAGTTTTGATTTCTTAAAACAAAAGAAGTCATGGCAAACATATATCCATGATGACTCAACTGTTATAACAGTCATTGTTTTCTGAACCCAAAGAAGGGAACAGCTAGTTTAATTTTAGCTATTGCTCCTAGCTAGTTAGAGGTCTTGGTCAGGATTTGTAATAATTGACTTTCTGCTTTTATGTTATTTATTTTTACTTGATACATAAATACAGATATATAAAGCAATCAGATTCTTGAAGGTGCCTAAGGCTAGAGGTAATGATATATATTATTATCTGATTGATGATATATGCAAACGCGGATTGAGTCATTATGTTCTTCATAATATTTGATATTTATTTCCCCTTAGTTTCCAATCATTTTCTTCACAACCATTGCACATTAATATAATGAAATGAAACTTTGGTAAGCAGACATATCAGATTGATATCTAGTTCAAGTTTTGTTTTGGGTACGATTGCGCAAATTTGAAAGAGTTATGCCCCTTCGACTTAGAAAAATTCCAATTATTTGCAGTTTCCGTTCATTTTCTTTGTAGAGGTTGCACATACTGAAATGAAATTTGGTATACAGATTAATCAGATAAATATCCAGGTCAACTTCTGTTTTGGATACGATCCCACCATTTTTGACAGAGTTATGTCCTTTTGACTTAGAAATCTAAATTTGGGGGGAAGGGGGCATAAATGTTTAACAAACATCTTTGTTATATATTAATAATTTGAATGAGAGTGGTTTTTATTTTCAACTTAAATAGCAGTAATAAATACTTATATTTTAATGAAACAAAAGCAATCATAATATAGCCACCCCCTCCCCCTTTACAAAGAGGACTGAAAGCTTGTGTTTTTCTAATCAAATCACCCAGCAATTGACGCCAGGCTGTTTAGCTGTCTGTCTGAAAACATTTCACATTCTCAAGTATAACTAAACCAATTTTAACCAAAGTTGGTACAAAGCAATCTTGGTTAATTGGAATTTTTATTATTTGTTAAAATGATCAAAGAACTACACCCCTTCCAAGGGGAGATAATTACATGTGAGGAAAAGCAAAAGCAAAAATAGGATTGAGTAATTAAAAAAAACTTCTGCGGAAGAACACTGGACTAGAAAAACAGAAACTTACAGAGAAGCATCTTTAGCTATTGTGAAAATCACAGACTCCTCAGTTTTGGAGGGGCCACAAAATAGAGTCAAAATTTTACATTGAAATACATGTGTATCTGTTCTTATTTTGAGTATTAGAACATGAAGTTCTAGTTTCTTTTTTGCTTTAAAACTTGCTAATTAAAGTAGAAAAAAAAGAAACAAATAATGTATTACAAGTGTACTATTATATACTAATTGAAAATGAACAATTTATGATTTACACAAAAATTTCAAACATTTACCCTAGGGTGCCAGGGTAAAATATTTAAATGCATGTATACCTGTACAATGCATTTAAATTAATTAAGATCATAATAAAATGCATTATATATATTGCATTGTTTAACATGTTTAAAATATATATCCTTTTTTTATAGACATAAACTTATAAATAGTACTGAAAAATAGACACAATTATTCTTTAAGAAATGTAAATTGTTGTAGGGCATGGCTCATTTGTATAAAGTTCCTATCACACGTAGAAAAATTCCGCTAACAAAGAGGTAAATGTAGCAGTATCATTTTCAAAAGATATATGGCATGCCCATTCAGAGACATATGTAATTTGAAGTATTGAAAAAAAATATTCCTTTTATACACATCTCCAAGTCTTTCATCGTACACTTCATATGCACTTCTAGTTTTCAACAATGTTCGTTTCTTATTTCTATAGAAGTTCAATTGGCCTATATGATTTTCTATTTCGGAACTGAAAAAGATTTATTAAAAATTGCTATAAATATACTTTTTATATTAGTAAACATAACAAGCTAAGAAATAAGTTTCTATAATTGGTGAGTAATTAGATTGAGTCATATTTAATGATTCAGCTTATATAACTTCTGATCAGATATTGTCAAAATGTCCAAAAATTTACATTTAGTACTTAAATTAACAGTTTTGCAAGTTTTTTCTGAGATTTACATGCAAAAACGTTATTTATCTTGCTTTCTTTTTTCAAAAAATAATTTTATTTAAGATATATTAAAAAAAAAACCTTCATTAATGCACAAGGACCCTCAAAATGGTACCCATTTAAATGTCATTTGCATGTATAAAGAAATTTTGTTTAGAAGTAGGGATATCCTTCCTGCACCCTCTTGGCACTTGCCTTTTCAGAAACTATAGGGCCTGTTTCACAGAAGTTATGAAATTTTATTTTTTCTTTCTTTTTAATTTTCATTGAATTGAAATGCAGGTTTGAATCTCTTTAGAAGGAACATTGAAAAAATTTCAGCAATTTTAAACATTTCAATAATTTTGCAAAAGTTAATATAGTGAATTGCAGTTTTGGTTTTGGTCGTATTAGTTAATTCTTTTGTAAAACAGCTAAGACACCATGTAGCTAGCTGGCATTGGTTCTGGTTAGTGTGACCTTTTATAGGCAAAAGACAGTTTCCCGGAATTTCAAAATGTTTGAATAAATGACCCGTTAAGCAGATATTTTCAAATTAATGAAAATTCAACAAATATTAACCAATTATTTACAAAGTTATCTATCCTAACAAAGGCTACAATGGCAGAGGTAAAACCAAAACGACTCTTATTCATGAGAAGTTGGTACATGTATAATTGATCGAACACAGAAACCAGACCCTGCTTTTTAGCTCTCCTGTGCCAAAGGCTCAAGTGAGCTTTTCTGATCAAAATTTGACCATTGTCTGTTGTCATTGTCGTCGTCATAAACTTTTCACATTTTCAACTTCTTTTCAAGAACCACTGGACCAATTTCAACCAAACTTGCCACAAAGCATCCTTAGGTGAGAGGATTCAAGTTTGTTCAAATGAATGGCAACGCCCCTCTTTCAAGGGGAGATAGTTATGAATTAGTGAAAAATTAATGGCATTTAAAAAAAAAATCTTCTTCTCAAGAACCACTGGGCCAGGAAAGATGAAACTCATGTGGAATCATCCTCAGGTAGCGTAAATTCACATTTGTTCAAATCATGACCCCCGGGGGTAGGGTGGGGCCACAATGGCCGATCAAAGTTTTATATAAGAGTATATAGAGAAATCTTTTAAAATCTCCTCAAGTACTTCAAAGCCATTATTAAGTGATATGTATATGGAATCATCCTCAGGTAGACGTAGTGTAGATTCTAGTTTGTTCAAATCATAACCCCCAGGGATAGGGTGGGGCCACAATGGGAGATCCACGTTTTACATTAAAATATGTTTAAAAAATCTTTTTCTCAAGAAGCCATGATTAGTGATACTAGTATTTATAATGGAAGCATTTTCAGGTAGTGTAGAATTAAATTTGTTCAAATCATAACCCCCAAGGGTAGGGTGGGGCCATAATGAAGGATCAAAGTTTTACGTAGAAAAATAAAGGGGAAAATCCCAAAAACAAACAAGAGGCCCAGGGGCCACATCGCTCACCTGAGCACTGTAGCTTGGAAAAAAGCAGAAATCGGTTAATTATTGAATAGTTTAAACCCAAAAGTGCAGGTTCCAACCAATCCTTAAAGGGGAGTAGGGTATGATATGAACAAACTGGAATCTACACAAACTAGGGATACTTGCATATTTCTTAGACTACCTGTGGCATTTATTGCCCTTTACATTTGAACTTACACTGTGGCCTCACCCTACCGCCAGGGGTCATGACTTGAACAAATTTGAATCTACACTACCTGAAAATGCTTCCATATGAATATGACTAATCATGGCTTTGCCATTCTTGAAAAGAAGATTTTAATAGAATTTCTCTGCTTATTTTTAAGTAAAATTTGGATTCCATGTTGTGGCCCCACCCTACCCCCCAGGGGTCATGGTTTGAACAAATGTGAATCTACACTACCTAAGGATGCTTCCATATAAATATGATCATTCATGGCTCTGCTTTCTTGAGAAGAAGATTTTTAAAGAACTTCCCCATTTGTTTTTATGTAAAACTGTTACCGGCCATTGTGGCCCAGTGCTCTTTCCCCGGATGAAAATGTTTTTAAAAATTAAAAAAGTCATAATGCTGTATTGATATGAAGGCATTCTCAAGTAGTATTAAAATTCAAGCCCCTCCCCCCTTTAAACTTTTCAGTTCTGATCTATTTGTGCTTTTCCTAGCCAATTTGCTCAGGTGAGCGATGTGGCCCTTGGGCCTCTTGTTTTAGATGTTTTATGAAAAATTGCAAATTAATTTGGTATTCAAACTGAGTGTTCTTTTAATTTCAGTCTATTCTCATTCTTTTGCACCCTGATGCTCAGCATGAAACAGGATATCTGATGAGAAATAAGCATGCATAAATTTTACTGAATTTTCTGCTAATTAAGAATCATGCACATCCAATATATAATGCACATTTCTGCAAACAATATTTAAAAAATCATCTTCTGAAACATCCATAATTTTTTTTGTGAAAGGGTTCAAAATTTTCAAATTAAATGTCCTATCAATTCAATAAATTATCCATATTGTGACATATCCAGGTAACATTAATTCAAATAATGTTGTGTGTTTAATAATATTTGCACAATTTCTCTTTAACTAGATCCCATATGCTATGCAGATTTTTATGGAACGTAAGTATAATATATGCATGTATAATCCTATGCATTTAATTTGGGCTTCAATTTTCAAAGATGTAAAAATTCAACCTTTCAAAAAATTGTGGGATTCAAAATGTGACTGATTTAAGTGAAATAACATGTTTTAAGCTTGAAGTTTTATTTTTAAGTTATATTAAAAGATCCAGTGTTAATCATAGTTGTAAATGATGTTTCTATAGAACACGAGCTCCTCACACCACTACCACAGTCCAGACAACTGCTCCTCAAGTGTCAGGGTATGTGTCAGTGTCATTTGCTACAATACAAATGAATCTGAGTCATTGTAATGTTAAATTAATGTTGATAAATGCTTCTATACATCTATGTATTATTCAGGT
Organism: Saccostrea cuccullata; assembly: GCF_032062105.1. Taxonomy (NCBI): domain Eukaryota; kingdom Metazoa; phylum Mollusca; class Bivalvia; order Ostreida; family Ostreidae; genus Saccostrea; species Saccostrea cuccullata. Next base: position 110,799 of record NW_026920104.1, read on the forward strand.
GTTTGTCAGGGCTAATAAATACATCCCTGTTGCTTTGTGTGACATTTCTTCCTCATTAACCATATAAAAATTTTAAGGAAATTTTAACATTTTGAAATAAAGGATTCTAGTTATTCAGATTTCAACCTTAAAGAAAAGTATAAGAAGTTTAAGATTTAAAAAAAGGGCTCAAAATATATCACAAAATTAAGAAGTTGCTATGATTTGGCAAGAAATAATTTAGTCAGCCACAAAATATCCACGACAGTCTCGCAGCAGTTGAATTTTTTGTACTTTTCAATGAACACATGTAGTTCTCTGTATGGTCATATAGTCTGGATAATTTTTGTCCCCCGCTTGAAAAGTGGGGGATATTAATTTGGGTCTGTCCATCCGTCCGTCCGTATAGCTGTCCGTCATTCTGTCTGTCTGTAACTCTTTAGTTTCCACACGATATCTCGAGAACCCTTAGAGCTATTGCAATGAAGTTTTGCATAGCAACTCCCTGTGGACTAAAAAAGAAGCCTATCGATTTTGAGGTCAAAAGGTCTAAGGTCAAGGTCATAAAGTTGCAAATTCTGTCTGTTATAACACTTTCGTTTCCGCACGATATCTTGAGAACCCTTTGAGCTTTTGCAATGAAATTTTGCATAACAACTCCCTGTGGCCAAAGGAAGACCTCTATTGACTTTGAGGTCAAAAGGTCAAAGTTCAAGGTCGTAAATTTATACATTATATCTGTGTGTAACACTATCCTTTCCGGGCGATATTTCAAGAGGATTTTGAGCTTTTGCAATGTAATTTTATACCAAAACTCCCTAGGATCTCTCTCTCTCTCCTCTCAAAGTGTCCCGCCCCGTTTGTTTTATTAGTATTTATTGTATTAAATGTCGCTATTTTTAGCACAGGTGCATGAGGAGAGTTATTACGTATAAAACAGGTTCTAGGCGGACTTTATATTCGTATACATTTATTAAAACTGTTTAATAAAGGTTAAATTAGACACCATGCATTGCGTAAAATTTTGACAATGTTGAACGTGAACATATACATGTATGTGACTTCATATCTGCATATAATTTCATCAATATATAGCGGTTCCATGGTGTAGAAATCCTTTTTTTTAAACTAAATGATAGTATTCAGCATGTGAAATGATAAAGAACTTTATTCGGTAATAACTTCATCAAACTTTGTGAGATATATTTAATTAGAGTTCTTAAACAGGGGAGTATATGCTGACTTCAAAGCAGTGAATGATTTCATAAGTAATGACGCCATATGTACGTAATGACGTCACGAACATGACGTAAATTTAAGTTTTTTATGAATTTTTTTTTTCCAAAATCTGTGTTCCAATATTTTTTTTTTTAAATCAATAAATGATAGTATTCCTGTAAATTTGAAAGCTAAAATTGTGAAATGGAAAGTATTAAAACGTAGTTTGTGACGTCATAAAAACAAAAATTGTGAATACACTGCTTTGACACTATAATATTTTCTGTTAATTTATATTTCCCATACAATTTATTGAACAGCACACAGGAAGTTTTCAAAATTTGATAATAATCATCATATAGTTCTTTATAAGTGTGATAAATAAATACAAAAAGAATCTTCTATACACATAATTAAGAATAAGCAATCAGATCTTTATATCCATACTAACATATTTTATTTACTTCAGTATACATGTATACATTTGATAATTCTACAATTTCAGTCTGGAGGATCCGACTCCTCCCCCCGAACTGCGCATGGTTTACCTTTACTTAAAGCGGGGGACACAAATTCTCTGAATTAGCTTGTTGCTAGTGTTTTTCAAGACATAGAAAGGCTTCACATTGGGTGATATTAAATTTTTTCCAGAGTTGATGCCTTTTTGTTCGACAAAGTTATCAAGCAGTTTAACAATATTTGTAAAATCTAGATAATTTTTCAGCTCGTTCTACTCAAATTTTACAAAAAATTCTGAACAATAGACAGAGTCCATAGATGGCAAAGATGTTTTTTGTGTGGTTTGTAAAGAAGTTCAATAATATAAATGGCATTTTTTCATTGCTAGTTTGTTTGAATGCATCTCAGGTCTTTGGTTCAATAGTTTTGGTGATGTTGTGATGCATGTTTGAAGTGAAATTCTAAGACTAATAATTAACACATTTTTTTTTACGAAAGATGCAACAATTCAAAGATTTGCAATATCTTCATCATGTTAATGAGCTGAGAATTGCATTCTAGTTACTTTTTAATTTGTTTGTAAGATTGTTTTATCAAATGAACTGATTTTTGAGCATCAATCTCTAATATTTCATACTACTAAACAGTTAATGAGTAGTCTCTGAGAGTGACTGAGAAATCATTTTTTGTGGGGTTTATTTATTTTTGTTTTTTCATGGTATGAAAAGACCCAAATTCATATTTCCCAGGAAATGTGAGGACAGTACACTGCTGTATGATTTCTGATTTTAACCACAAAATTAAATCCCCTTTACCAATTACTAATATTTTTCCTCCTACCAGAAAAAAATTGACCCCATGAAATTAAGAGATACAACAGTAATCATGTTACATGTATGAAGCATGGAATTTATAGATTTGGATGTATTGTAATCATTTGTAGAAATAAAACAGAAAAAGAGAGGTAGAATTTTGCATTTGTTAACTCATTCTATGATGCAAAACATCTAATAGAGCCTATATTTCTCACAATCTGTTTTTCTGTATGCAGCTGTAATTGATTAATGTGAAGTTGTCCATAATTTTGCTGATTCTGTATATGAGAAAAGATGATAATTGATATTTGAGAAAGGAATCTGAAAGGCTTCTCAAAAAAAAAAATTGTCGTTGATTTGCAATTTCAATATAATCAGGTGTTCTGATGTGCTACCATGTTCACAAGTGGTAGCGTATCAGAACACCTGAATTTAATCAGATTGATTGATTTTTAGGTCACCTGAGTAAACTCAGGTGACCTATTGCTATCCGTTTTCGTCCGTCGTCTTGCGTTAACATTTGAACATTTTTAGCTTCTTCTCTGCAACCACTGAACCAATTTCAACCAAATTTGGCACAAATCATCTATGGGTGAAGGGAACAAAAATTGTGAATTTCATGATCCCTGCCCCCCTGGAGCCTGAGGGGTGGGGCCAAAACCACTGAAATTAATGCAATCTTTAAAAATCTTCTTCTTTACTCCTGGACATCAAGCAGTCAAACTGTTTGCATGATTGTAATCAGCATTGAATCCTCTTCCAAAATTGTGAAATTCATGGCCCTGGGGTCAGGGGTTCTAGTGCTAAGGCGGTGCTAAATAAGTATATAGTAAAAATGCATTATTTCTTTGAAAATCTTTTTCTCTGCTCCTGGGATTAAATAAACCAACTAAGTACATAGTTATGATGAGCAAGAGTGCCTCTACCAAAATTGTGAAATTCATGGCCCTGAGGTCAGGGGTTCAGGTGTTAGGGCGGGGATCTATTGATTATATAGTGAAAAAAACATGAATTCTTTGAAAATCTTCTTCTCTGCTCCTGGGTATTATATTAACTAACTAAGTGCATAGTTATGATGAACAAGAGTGTCTCTACCAAAATTATGAATTTTATGGCCCAAGGGTGAGGGGTTCTGGTGTTAGAGCAGGGATCTATTGATTATATAGTGAAAATACATTAAATCTTTGAAAGTTTTCTTCTCTGTTCCCGGGTGTTAAGCAGATAAACTACCTATACAGTTATTAGGAAGGGCCCTAATCTTCGAGAATTGTGAATTTCAAGGCCCCAGGGTCAGGGGTACCAAAGAGGGGGGGGGGGCTGTACTTATATATAGAAAATGAATGAATTGTTTGAAATTTACTCCTTAGTATTTATCAAATATTTTTGAAAAGCAAGAATGCCTTTTCAAAAATTGTGCCATGTGTGGATCTAGGCCTAAGGGTCCGGGGTTTTTGTGTGGTAGGGACACTACTGATTATTGCTGAATATTACTAATTAGCTGAAATGCATTTTTTGTTCCCCTACCCTGCCTATGGGTATTAAGTAACCTAACTAAGCAACTGCTAAGTGTATAGTTATGATGATCAATGGTGTCTCTTTGAAAATTGTGAATGCCATAGCATCTGGCTTAAAACATGAATCAAATTCAATCACTGAAAAGTTGTTGCATAATGCTCAGGTGACCTATAAGGCCCATGGGCCTCTTGTATTTATACATCAAGTATTTCATAAGCATTTATAATTTACTTCAAAAGAAAAAAAAGTTTTCAGTGTAGGCAATATAATGGTTCTATCACATTATCAACAGATTATGTCAGCAGAATTATTGCAATGTCACATTGACTTGATAAAACCCTCAATATGGGTGTATTGCTTTTAATGCTAGTTTTCTTTCTTGTTTCATTTGAAATACAACCCAGGTCAAGAGTATAATTCTCCATTGCACAGTAGAAAAAATGTGTTTTTTCGCAGTGTTAAAGAAATATGTAGCATGGGAGCATAAATTAGAAATACAGTGTAGCACATTGTGTTACATGGGGAGCACTGTTGTGTTGCACCATGAAAAAAAATTATTTTAAAAGAATTAATTTAAAATGTATATGTGTATTTAACATGTGTCAATCAATTAAAAGCTGCTAAAATTATATGAAGGGAAAAGATTTGATTTTACAGTTTAAAAAAGAAATTATTTTTAAAAAATTAATTGAAAATGTATATGTGTATTTAACACATCAAAGAAAAATATTGGAAAACAAAAAAGTTGAAAAATTTTTTTTAAATTATGCACTCGAAAATTTGAAAAAGCAAAACTACAACATGCATCTAAGAAAATAAAATAATTTACAAAATGGTCACTAAAAATTATTATATACAGTGTCAAAAATTAAAAAAAATAATTAATCATCTTGAAAATTTAAAATCCGTCCACACATCTCTAGAAATCGTCTGCACAAAATTTGGACGAAAAAAAAAAAATAATAATTTTTATGTTGGAGACGGAAGATATTTCAGTATTATATACAATGTAACTAATAATTAATCTCTTTTAAAAAAGAATTAAAGTCGCTAGTTTTATTTGTTTATATCATGTAAATAAGTATGACCGAATATGAGGGTTCCATATCAAATGCCCCATTGCAAACAAAACCTGTCGTTTGGTCAGTCCCTCAAAGGCAAATAAAAGAAAGGAAGTGGCAACTAGGTAAGATGTGGGGGGTTTTTTTTGCACAAAAATGAAACTATTTAGTAAAAATGTATCTATTAGACAGTCCCATTAAAACCTAAATAAGCAAATCATAATGCTTGATAGAGTAATTGAAATGATGCAAAATTGAACACTTTTAATTTGAATACTGATACTAAAAAATAATTTTTTTGAGTTTTAAGTTGGAATGCATAATTATTATAAATTTATATACTGTGTATTAAAAGAGTTATTGAACTTATATTGTTCATTATTGGCACTCCTTGGCTGTATAAATGCACTTGCAAGCTTGTGCATTTGTACATGCAGCCAACTTGTGCCAATATTCACCAATATGCAAGTGCAATAACCCTTTAATATTGGAATAGATACACTGTAGGTTTAATGTTTAATGTTTAAATGACATTTACTGCACTAGTAGTTCACACAGAAAATTATAATCGTTAGAATTATATTAAGTTATTAAATAGTAAGTAAAATACATGTATTTATTTTTCATGTCTCCACGTAAGTCTCATTAGTCTCTCATGAACTGCAAACTTTATACTTGTAGTCTTAAAAACCCATAAAATGAAGTTTTCTACTTGGATTTGTCTTACATTACTTGTATTTAATATATCATAATTACTAATTTAAATCCCACCTTATCACAAACTTCCTGTTGATATTTTTGAGAGATAATTTTATAGAAAAAAAAAACGACAAAGACATTCATTATCATAAACTAGTACAATCTTATTATTTATTGATATTGGCTTAAAATTTATTTTAGTGGTATTCAATTACAAATGAGCCTCATAAAAGAACTTACCTGAGACAGGTGAATCAACTTGATAATGAAACTTCATAAAAAGTTCACGTCTGCATTAAGGGTCTTCCACACACTCACAGCTTATGTTCTAATATTATTGAGCATTACTTTTAACAAGCATATCAACCTTTAAAAACTGTCCAGGGATAAAAATGTAATTAGGGCCCCGCAAGGATTTGCGGGTGCCCTATAGTAATCACTCTGTCTGTCCATCTGTCCGTCTGTCTTTTTTCCGTCCACAAATTTCCTGTTTTTTCTTAATAACTTTTTTTATGGTTGCCCAATTAAGATCAAATTTGGTATGGTAGTTCAATAGGCAAAAAGACATATTTTGATGCTAAGTTTGTTTCTCTATGTCCCTTGGTTTGGAGCTGGGGTGGTTATATTAACTTTATATAAGAATGCTTTGGCAAAGAGAGATAACTGCTGAAGATGTTTCCATTGTAAACTGAATGCTGCAATGAGTCCCTTGGGATTAATTAGCTTTCCTCCTGAAGAAAATCCAAAGCATTAATCTGTCACATTGAGATTAATTACCACCTCTGTCTGCAAATGAAGTTTGTTTTGAAGTTCAGTCAATTTGGAATGCTATGAACACTCTGAAATGTGGATTTAGATATAAATGTTTATACTTTATTTTGGTTAAAATACCTACACAATGAGTTATGATTTCATTGAATTCTAAAAACAAGAAATAGATTAAAGAAGACATATCTTTTATATTTACTTTTTTCCCTTTATGTAAATTCAAGAATAATATTAATTTTTAAGGTAGTTGGATTAAGCCATTCTAATATTAACACTGAAAAAGTTCTTATTGTAACACAATTAATCCCTCAGGATTAATTATCTAGCCTGCTGAAGAAAATTTATGCCTATCTTTATCCGTCATTTTAAGATTAATGAAAAACTTTGTCTGCAACTGCTGTTTGTTTTGAAGTTTCAAGCCTTCATTTGTAATTCATTGAAGACTGGCATTTTATATAACACAAACACAAACTTCATTATTGTTTATATATTTCAAAGGTTGTTCTTTACTGCCATTGCCTAATGTAAATATACAAGGATATTATTTACAGGTTTTTGGATATTCAGGAATTATGTTGAAAATTTTAAGAATACAGTTGCTGTTGCTTATTTCTTCATATATTTTTTAATCATTCCATAAGCTGATTTTTTTCTAGTTTATACTGATTTTTTTAAATAATAGATTTCACAAGTTTCAAGAAATGTTCCCCAAGGCATTTTTATATCTAGCACAAGAAATGTTGTCTTACCCTGTCGTATATTTTTAAGCTCACAGAATAACCATAAAAACTGAATTTTATCGATCAACATTTTTTTTTTACAGAAATTTATTTTTTTTGATAAAAAGTATATAAACTCATTTTCTCAAAAATACATCTCGAGAAAAATCAATAAAGACTCCTATTGTAAAGAAGAAACAATGAATTAGATTACATAAAAAAATTGAATTAAAATTAAATGCACTGATGTAAAAAAAATATTTTCAAAATCGTTGGTATCAAAGTTCCTTTATGGAGTTATCTTTACTGTTGCCCGAGACTTAAACACTTTGGTAAGTCTCCGCATAAGTCATCATACTATGTTTACTCAATATTGGCTACTGAACTTGACAGATATAAAAGAGGAAAACTAGAAACGCTCACTATTTTATCAATATTTATAAATACACAATGAGAAAATGTATTACTGAAACGCTCAAGTTAGTGTGCAAAAATTTCAACTATCAAAACAGACTCGATTGATTAGCCTGAAAGTATAAATAACCTAAACGTTTCTCGTCATACAGTCACCCGTTGTTTACGAATTATTATGTAACATAACCCCAGACGTCTGTTGTTGTTTTATTTAACAAAAACCGCACATCTTTTTCCATCGGTCACTCCGTGATCATGCCATGTGTTCATTGTTTATGATTTATTTAGGGTGTCGCTCTCAGTGTACAGCAGGCTTTTCTCTTAGCAAAAACTATATCTTTAAAACCTTTGTAAGACTCTCTAATAAGCGGTGCCTGACCAAATCCTACATGTAAAAACTAGATAAAACCGGAAGTAAAAGTATTTTTTCATTATATATGTCACGTCACATTTTGTGTAGTAGTTTTTGCTTTTAGTTACAAGATGTGGATTGATCAATTAACAGAGATTGACTTTCTTTGCTAAGATTGACATTCATTTTAACAGACCAAAAGACGACGATGGTGGATTAGGAGAAGTTGTGTTTGCTGTCCTGATCTCTGTGGCTATAGTGGTGTCAGTCGTGTTTTACTGCAGAAACATGTTTGGTTTCAAGGATAAAATGCATCAATTATTTGATGGTATGTATTCAAAGGTGTCAAAAACATCATACAGAAAGTAGTGCAAACATCACTGATGGGATTTTGCTGCATAACCAAGAATTTTTAATTCTGATTTAAAATGAGAATTTATGACAAGAATTAATTGAATGTTTTCACTCCTTATAGATATCAGAAATCATCTTCTGGGGAACAGAGAGGGTGAAACAAGACCCTCAGGTAGAACTGGTAAGTTAATTTGGACAGTTTTTTGTTTATGTTCATATTTCACACCCAAATATTAGGAATCAAAAAAACTGTTTACTCATCAAATGTTAATATATTTTTGTTTCATAAAAACAAATATTACCAATACAGTGTTATAATGCATATTTGTAGAAACATACATTTAAATGATGATTACAAATAACACAACTATTTTTAATTTTATGGATTCAACAAAATTAAATGATTAAAATTGAATCTATCCTTCATGAAATTTACAATGGGTTGAAAACCTTGAAACTAAATATCACACTCTTACTAATATACGTAACACATATAGGATATTCAGTGTTTTGTGTTTGGGTATGATGTTATTTCACAAGAGGAACAGAATTCTGAATTTTGATTTTTTTCATGAGTGCAAAGCACAATATTACAACTACAACTGTACTACTTTTTTGATGAATTGATTTACTTTACAGAAAGATGTAAAGTGAGAAAGTTTTAAATGTAGAAAATAAAAGAATTTAAACATGAATTGAATTTACTTGCATAGAATTAATATTAAATTTCAATTGTTTTTTTTTTTAAGATAGAGATTCAAACTATTCTTATATTTTTCACATAGATTTGGAGGCTGGAGTATCAGATGATACTGGAAAGCCTTTACTTTCAGGTAAGAATCTACCCCAAAGATGAAAACTATTTAATAAATGTTTTTTTTTATTAGTGTTGTCAATAAGTACCTGGTTAACCAGTTAATCATCAAACGTTGTATTGGTATGTAAAATTGCTATTCGGTTTTTAGAATGAAATCAATTTTACAAAGTAATAAATATACAGAAAATAAATGTTACATGTATATTGTTTATAAATGTATACTAACACAATTCCCTGATTTCATGGTCTTTTTGAATTAGAAACGTTTTGATTATAGTTTTAAAATTTTATGTAATTGAAAGCGTTTATTGCCTGGGGATATACAAATTTTGAAGACCTGGGTTCCAATCAACTCATTTAATAATTAAATGAGATGCCGTCATGAGACGTAAAAAGCTTGAAAGTACTTTAAAGGAACAGCTGATTGGTATGACAGATTAACCAGCAGCAGGTTGCAGTTTGTCAAAGGATTATTCTAGGAAGGGGGGGGGGCACTTGCCCCGATACTAATCAATGTGGCTTGTTAAGATTCCAAACAAGTCATAAAGAGTTTAAATTGCATGTAAATGAAGTGGATGAAAAGATTCAAATTCACAATACTTTTAATTAGAAAATAAAGAGAACAAGGTTGTTCAACAAAGATATTTTCACTTAACTTTTACACATACATGTATAATTTACACATAATTTACACACTATGTTTCAAACTTGACTCTGAACAAAACCTGTGCTCTGTTTTATGATAGCTTTAAACACAAAGTGTGTATCTGCAAGTGATTTCTTTTGATATTCATGAAAATCAAAGGACCCATCTTCAACAGCTTCATATGCCTTATATATCTACTGTTTAGCAGTTTTGAAGATGACTTGAAAAAGATACTAGTTTATAATAAAATTTGAATTGTTTAAGTTTTTTAATAATTGTTCAAAATTTGATGAGGGACCATTAACCACAGATAAGCCTTATTGAGACTTGTTCCTTAAACAAACATGCTAACTTAATATGTATTAAAAAACTCTTAACCAAACAGCTGTGCAATTCTCTTCTCTGTGAATGAAAATCTTTATTTTCATTTCCTTTTTAGATCACCTGAGTAAACTCAGGTGACCTATTGCTATCTGTTTTCGGGTTCGTGTGTGTTAACATTTGAACATTTTCAGCTTCTTCTCTGCAATTCCTCAACCAATTTCCACTAAATTTTACATGAAGCATCTATGGGTGAAGGGGAACAAAAATTGTGAATTTCATGGTCCCTGTCCCCCTGGGGCTTGAGAAGTGGGGCTAAAACCACTAAAATTAGTGCAATCTTTTAAAATTTTCTTCTTTACTCCTGGGCATCAAGCAGTCAAACCGTTAAGATGAATGTAATGACCATTGAGTCCTTTACCAAAATTGTGAAATTCATGGCCCCAGGTTCAGGGGTTCTAGTGCTAGGGTGGGGCTCTATTGATTATATAGTGAAAATGCATTATTTCTTTAAAAATCTTCTCTGCTCCTGTAAATTAAATAAACTAACCAAGTATATATTTATGATGAGGAAAAATGCCTCTTGCAAAATTTTGAATTTCATGACCCCAGGGTCAGGGGTTATGGTGATAGGGCGAGGTTCTATTAATTATACAATGGATAGAGAAAATGCAGAATTTGTAGGAAAATCTTCTTCTCTGCTGCTTGGTATTCAACAAACTAACTAGGTATATAGTTATGATGAGCAAGAATGCTTCTTCCAAAATTGTGAAGTTAATGGCCCCAGGGTCAGGGGTTCTGGTGTTAGGGCGGGACTCTATTGATTATAAAGAGGAAATGCAGAAATTGTTTGAAAATCTTCTCCTCTGCTCCTGGGTATTCAACGAATTAACTAAGTATATAGCTATGATGAGCAAGAATGCTTGTTCCAAGATTGTGAATTTTATGGCCCCAGGGTCAGGGGTTCAGGTGTTAGGGTGGGGCTCTATTGATTATATAGTGAAAATACATTAATTCTTTGAAAATCTTCTTCTCTGCTCCTGAGTATTAAATAGACTAACTTAAAGTATATAGTTATGATAAGCAAGAATGCCTCTTCCAAAATTGTCAATTTTTATAGCCCCAGGGTCAGGGGTTCTGGTGTTAGGGCAGGGCTCTATTGATTGTATAGTGAAAATATATTATTTCTTTAAAAATCTTCACTGTTATTGGGTATTAATTAAACTAAGTTAGTATATAGTTATGATGTGGAAGAATACCTTTGTAAATTTTAAGACCCCAGGGTCAGGGGTTCTGTTGTCAGGGCGGGGCTCTATTGGTTATATTGAGAAATTGCAGAAATTGTTTGAAAATCTTTTTCTCTGCTCCCGGGTATTAAGCAGATGAACTACCTATACAGCTAAGATGAGCAAGAGCCATTCTTCCTGAATTGTGAATTTTAAGACCCCAGGGTCAGAGGTTCTGTTGTTAGGACGGGGCTCTATTGGTCATATAGAAAATGCAGAAATTTTTTGAAAATCTTCTCTGCTCCTGGGTATTAAACAGATGAACTACCTATATAGCTAAGATGAGCAAGGGCCATTCTTCCTGAATTGTGAATTTCAACGCCCCTGGGTCAGGGGTACCATAGGTGGGGAGGGGGGACTCTACTTATATACTGGAAATGAATTAATTGATTGAAATCTTGTCCTTTGTATGAATCAAATATTTTTGATAAGCAAGGGTGCCTTTTCCAAAATTGTGAAATGCGTGGACCAAGGGTCAGGGGTTCGTGTGTGGTAGTGGCACTAGACTGATTATTGCTGAATATTACATTTAACATTCTCTCTATGGGTATTGTAACCAAACTAAAATGATAAGTGTATAATTATGATTATTCAAAATTGTTTATGACACTAGTTTAAAACATGAGCAAAAGTCAATCGTTGTAAAGTTGTTGCATGATGCTCAGGTGACCTATAAGGCCCATGGGCCTCTTGTTATTTTAAACCTACATCCTGATATTCCATAAATAAAAATGTCTCCAATGCATAGCTTGTCAGATTAGACAGGTTTCACTGTACAATAATAAATCCATGTGAATCATGTGAATCATGAAGCACTTAATAATTAGACTTAAAGTCAGACATTTAACACAAAATTGATTCAATATTATTTATACACATAATATTAATTTTATATTTTGAATTCATTATCCTTGTCAATATGTTGAAATTCTTAGTTTCTATTTTTAAATGCTAGTGTACCTTATACTTACAGTCAAATGTAAATATTCATTTTATGAATGACTAAAATTTTTATTTAAATCTTAAACTGCGATTAAAATCTTAAATTGCTGGTTATTTAATAAGATTGATACAAATTAGATGAAGACTCTATTTTTAGATGTATATACAGTTCTAATCTTTACAAATGAATAAAAATTGTTTCAATATCTTTTATTCACTGTATAACAGGTAATGAGGCTCCTGTAAATGGCTCAGAAAAACAGAAACAAGGTAATTCGGTAAATTTTGCATGAATCTGAAATTTTGAAGATATGAAATTTTGAATAATTAGTTTTGGTTCATTTTTCATCAAGGAAGATAATTGAATGCACCGAGAGCCCCAAAATTGCATGGTTAGCATGTTTAGCATGTTCATTGAATTCTCCACTCTGCTCTATATCCTATACCAATACAATGGTCCAAAGAATGAGTGCACTTAAGCTTTGAGAGTTGGATTCCGATATTTTGCACAAAATAAAATTCCAAAATTCATTAAATTTATGTTTTATAGGTATTAAACAATGTCTTAAGTGCAGGTTTTTGTTTATACTGTAAACCAGCTTTAATTCGCGACAATTTTATTTCTCGTTTTACAAGGGGTAAACAAGTTCGCGACGATTAATTTTCGCGTTCAAGCCTTTTTGGATCTGTTGATAATAGACATAGAGAATTTAAGGACCCGTTCGCGGCAAGAAATATTCGCAATGACAAAACTCTAATTGCGAATCTTGCGAAACTTTCTCGCGCGCGAATAAAAGTTGGTTTAAAGTATTACATGAAAATATTGAATAATGCCGAGCAACACTAGCTTTTGAGACGGGGGTCTTACATTTTTGTCATGTTTCTTTTGTAATTCATATATACTCAACAAAAAAAAAAGAAACGCATATTCAGATGAAACATGGTAATTTAAGTTTACAGTTTAAACCCTATTTTTCAAAAGTGATTTTAGAGTGTGTTGTGATAAAAATCAAACGTCCTATGTTGCGAATTGAAAAGTTAGGTTAATGTCATTTTCATCGCCCCCAAATTCAAGGGGCATAACAATATGTACTTTAGGACGTCTCAACGCTAGTGGGTTTCCTATGTACGGATGTCGTGGACGAATACCAGCTCCTCTCAGCCGCTTGTGTACAATTTGTGCACTTTTATGCTGATTTCTTCAACCAGTAATAGTAGCAGCAGTTTGTGTGGCAGTTCTCAATCGATTGCTGATGGGGGGATCTGACGGTCCAGTCTTGGTGTGTTAACCCGTTGACGGCCGGTTCTTAGTCTGTCATCTGTGTTCTTAGCTGGTGAAGACGTAGTTTAACCACTGCAAAGCCGATTGATGTACAGTAAATACACTTGCAACTTCCTATTGCATAGCTCCGGGTATCCTCATAGTTACCTCGTCTTCATCTTTGTTAAGGCGTGACATTGCAGCATCAACACTGCAATCAAATCTTAAATATGGGCTAAACAGGAGTGTTTATTGTTTCTCTAAATGCAAAATATCATTGAAAATAGACCCCCGATTTACGAGAAATCATGAAAAACACTATTTTAATAAACATGATTAATTAAGGGAAATAATTCATGTCCTTTAAATAGATCACAGGTATCCAAGGATAAAATATACTTTCTTAAAATTTCTTTAATGAGTAAAACATTATGCGTTTCTTTTTCTTTTTTTTTAGTATACATACTAGTTTTCAACAACATTGTTTACATTGAGCCACAACTTGGCCTTTGGTCTCATTTGCACAGAATGTGTACTTTGATATAAACTTATACATATCCAGAGGACAATGTCGGTCAAGTTGCGGCTCATATCTAATTAAAAAAAAATGTCCCCAAACTAGGGTCGAGATAGCTACTAAATTAACTGGTCACCGAGTATCAACGATTGATATTATAATGACCTTACTCATGTGACATTCTACTGTTCGATACGCTAATGCTTTCATTGAACATTCCATTGTGTTTAAGTTTCTGTTGTGACAGTATCTATCGTACTTCCAACTTCAAACTATGGAAAAAGTTTTGTGCAGATTTTAAAAGGGTTTGAAAATAATGTCTTTTACTTAACTTAATAATTTTCATTAGGGGTGTTTTGAAAGAATTCTGGTAATGACAGTGTAATTAGTGAGTACATGTATACGCTCATGTCGCTTCTGTATTATGATCTGCAGGGCAAGACATCTTTCCCTATACATTAGAATCATTTATTAATTGTGCACCATAAAACAACACAATATCTCTCTTCTCCATTTTAAATCGTAGTGAAAATCTGATTGCGAAAAATTCATATGTGCTAATGTTTACATTCCACATCAATGCGAATTAAATGTCTCCGCCTTTAGGCGGATACTTTAGATTCGAAAGTGGTTCCGTTCAAATTTCCGGAATTTAGGGCTTTTACATGTTCTTCTCAGTTACAATGTCTGTAATTATAGAAATATGTATGACAAAAAATTCTATAAATAAATATCAAAACCATATGCTTGCACAATAATCATAGATTAATTTAGCATATATTGTAATGTAAAGCTTAAAATTGGTAGCCGAAAAGGTTGCAAATGACGTACTTAAGTGCACTTATTCTTTAGCAGGGATTTCTTTTGACAAAAACATCATCTTTACTTTATAAAATAAAAAAAAAGTTCAAGACTGCTAGTATAGCAACATTAAACCAGTCTCTTCTATATTAATATTTTATTTTCAAATGAACAAGTTTAGGGAAAATGGATTACTATATATATCTTTGAAATTCAAGTGCGTTAATTTAATGAATTAAGTACAGTCATGGAAAATTGGCTTTCTGTTAGATTTTATGTACTTTCAGTACTATAAATAAAATCTACATTGAAAGTAATACAATGGATAAATTATCAATTAAAAACAAAAACAAATAGTCATCAACAAATGCAGATTAAGTAGGGGGTTGCGCGGGATGGGTTGGAGGATCAGTGACCTCCCCTGGATTTTCAGTTTTTAAATTTAGATGCTTTTTAATTAAGCATTATTTTAAGCATTAATACTTAAAATACTATCAGTATGTGGACAAGTTTGAACTGGTAATTGCTTTAATTATTAGTATATATATTACAAATTATTTTAAATTAAACATTAACTATTGAAATGCTAATTACTGTGTGAAACCTACTGTGTATCTTTAATTAGTAGATAAAGCGATGTATGCTACAGTAAACAAGGACAGATCAAGGGAGAAAGGTAAAAATTAGATACATGTATATTGGGATTGTGCTTTGGACTTTATAAATTTAAAGTTAAATTAATAGAATACATAAAACGTATGCAAAACATTTTATTTCAACTTAGATACGAGGAAAGATAAAAAAGATGTAACAGCTGGTGATTCAAATGAACAAAATGAATGGAATGAGGGTACATTATTTTCATATTTTATAATTAAAACCATACTTTTATGCCAAACTGCATAAATACCTTTATCTAACTCACTTTAAATAGGGTGATAAAGCTGATAAAGTTTAATGCTTGTAAAACAAAGTTAAAGTGCTTACTCACTCTTCCTCCTTCTTCTGCATCACTTCAATGCTAACACCTAAATTTCTTTTACCATAATCATTAAAAGCAAGGCAGTCTTTAAATCCTTTGCATATTGAGGGTAGATAACTGTAACAAAAAATGTTGCATGGATTTTTATATATTTTTAGGGATTCTGAATACAAATGAGGTAAAAACCGGTGATAAATCCCAAATAATAAATAGATTGTAAACTGTCTTTGCTGTCAAAATATGCAAAATGTGTCAAAATGATCTTTGCTTTTTTTTTTCTTAGCCACAATGCTCAGATGAGCAATGTGGCACATGGGCCTGTTATTTAAATCCCTGTGTGACTTACAGGCATTTGTTTCATCCCTGCTTAACTTACTTTCCCCTCCAGATTCTGGTGTATTACATCAATCATGTTATATTCTATCGATAGTTATAGTATTAGGACAACCTAATTATAAATGATTATTTCAGTTGTGGTTTAGAATGCATTTCAAATCCAAAACAAGATCATATCAAGAACCACTGAAAGTTGAAATTCACAAATGAAATGATTATTTCAATTATGATGATCATTTTTTCAGTAAACCACAATTAATCAACACCCTATATTGAAATAAGAATTGCAGTTAATTTATTTCTTCAATAAAATGCTTATTAGCTCACCTGAGCTGAAAGCTTTTCTGATCACCTTTTGTCCGTCGTGCGTCTATCTTTAAACTTTGCACATTTTCAGCCTTTTCTCTAGAACCCTTGGGCCAATTTTGGCCAAACTTAGTACAAAGCATTATTATGTGAAGGGGGAATTAAATTATGAAAATAAAGGGTCAACTCCCCTTCCAAGGGGAAATAATTAAGAAAAGACAAAAATAGGGCGGGGTCATTAAAAAATCTTCTTCTCAAGAACCACTGGGCCACAAAAACTGAAAACTTACATGGAAGCATTCTTGTGAAGTCTAGATTTAAAATTGTAAAAATCATGACCCCCGAGGGTAGGGCGGGGCCACAAAAGGGAATCCAATTTTTACATTGAAATATAACGGAAAAATCTTTTAAAAATTCTTTTCAAGAACCACTGGGCCAGAAAAGCTTAAACTTATGTGGAAGCATCATGACCCCCGGGAGTAGGTTGGGGTCACAATAGATACTACAATGGTGAAATCTGTTAAAGATCACTATGGCCAAAGTTACTCAGTTGAGATATGTGGCCAATGGGCCTCTTGTTTAAATTGAAATCTTAAGCCAAAGTGTGTCTAGAGTTCTAACGTTATAAGTTTAATCCTTATGTCGCAGGTTCGAATCCCAATGTTGGACGTGGACACCACGTCCTTTAAACTAAGGTCCCATGTCGCTGTAGGTGCTGGCACAAAAAGATCCCTTCCTGCTCTATGGCCCTGAGTGCCGAGTATAGGACAAAATTTGTAGCTCCCCACCGGCAAGTGGTGGCATCTCCACATGAGTGAAAAATTCTCGAGGGGGATGTTATACAATATACAATCAATCAGTTGATAAGCCAAATTTGTTATCATCATATTTTTCTGATAAAGCTACAGTGTTAACATCCATACTAACAAAGAATGACATTTAATTGTTTATAGTTGTATCTGTACAAACAAGAAAACATTGATGCAAGCATCAATTGTCGCCCGGGAAATAAATAATGTAAACAATGGAAATGAGTTTTGATCATCAAACCGCTTCGATATATGTGAAAAAGGCATGCGTGTAATGATGGAGACAATAGTCGAGACTATTTTGAAAACAGATAGTCGGATGAAGATCGAACAAAAACGATACCCTATAAAACTTTATCAATTCCTCAAGTAAATGTTGGCTGCATAAATATAAGTTCAAACTAGACACATGCATCACCCAGAAATTAAAAAAAATGTATATCACTTTAATTATATAAAACACGAACTGTGTAGCACATGCATCACCTAGAAATTAAAAAATGTATATCACTTTAATTATATAAAACACGAACTGTGTAGAGTACGTTTTTTTGCGACATGTTCTATAAAAAGGGACCTGTCGTTTTTTCGATAGTAAATGATAAGCAACTTTATATATCAAATGAGAAAAAACATAATTATTTTTACAGATTCTCTTTATGGAAGTAAATATATTATATATATCGTAATTTATAAAAGGGAAGAACATTGTGATTAACAATCTTTATAATGTTTAGGAAACCTTTAATTCTGAATAACTTCTCCAAGCTCAATCCCTATAAACCAACACTTAAACTTATATGTATAGAGCATCTTCGCTAGCCAAGGGTTTCTGATACGCTACGTACTCTCCTCATGAACCCTTGGCATATGGTGTTAAAAAAAGTTGGGTTTTTTTTATCAAGATATGATAGCAATTGTTTATTGTATTTGACGATATCTGCGTTCGGCGTATATCTTGACTCTTTAATCTAAGGAATGAAAAACGCAAGTAAACAAAGATCGGTAAGGTAACGTGCCATTCTATGAATAGATATGGTGTCATCCAGTATCTTCAAAATATGTGATTAAGAACCTGTATTGAAGCTTTAGATTTGTATTTTGCTAGGGAAGATGTGCATAGAGCAGCCCGGTCCTCCGGGCTGCAATAATTGTCAAAAAAGGATTAAGTAAGAATTATTTTACACTGATTGTGGCTTGTTTGTTGTGATTATCATTTATCTTAACAAATTTATTATTTCACATGTATGTAAAAGGAAATTATTCATGAAGAAAAAAGTACAAGTAGGTTTTATTTTAATGTTACACAAATTATTGATATACAATATGATAAAAGGTGAGAATAAGGATTTCTTTTTCTGATACCGAACAGTGATGGATTAAAAAAATCTATAAACAATACTAATATTGGAAATAATACAGTTTAAAGTATAGACCCCTTAAATTAAAGGGAAAAAAACTTTTTAAATAATTATTTTAGAAGTGATTATTTCAATACTGTTTGGAAACACGGTTTTAATTTTGAAATGCACTTTAAACCTTACTTGAAATGATTATTTTTGTGTGTGTGAGAGTGTGTGTTTCTGTCTGTCTGTCCATAACAAATTTTTGTAAACGGTTGCAGTTTCCCAACAACTACATGTAGGCCTCGGAAGCAAATTGAAAGTGGGGTGGGTAATTAAAAGTAAAAAAAGTAAGTTCAAATTTCAATACATATGTTATATTTAACTTAGCAAAAAAAGTAAAAAAGAGGGGAGGGGCTAAGATCCCACCCCCGGGTCCGACGCCTATGTTCTTTATTCATGCATCTGTTTAACAAAATCTTTGTAACTGTACTTGTGTATATTCATATTAGAAAAACATTTTAATAACTATTTATATGTAACTATATTATTAATGAACTTTATAATGGTTTCAACATCATGTTAGTACTGAAATGCATTATCAACCACCATTGAAATAATTATTTCAATGTAACATAATCAAAACTTGAAAACTGTTATCAATATTTACTTAAAACATGGTTTCTACATGTATCTTATTTGACTTTGAAATGCATTAATAACCACCTTGAAATAATTATTTCAATATAACATAATTTAAACTTGATAATTTTTAGCAATATTTAATTAAAACATGCCTTATTTATCAATATTCAATTACATTTTTTATGTCTAGGTTATTAATTTTCTGAAACACTGCATGTGGGCAGTTCGGATTAAGTGTTTCTTTGTCTGATATGGATAAATTTAAATAATTTAAATATAACTGGTTTCTTTTTTTCTGTATACCAGGAAAAACATATAAAATGTGTTGGCTGTTATTTTCACTGAAACGTTTTTCATAGTACTGTAAATCACTTTTTAATCGCGAGAACTTTATTTTAATGCTTCTTAAAATTTAAACACCTCTTATTGATTGAATCTTTTACAGAGGAAATGAAAATGAAAATTAAAAAACTCAACATTCTTCAAGAGTACCTGGTTCACATCTTAAGGAGGGAAATAGATGTTAAGGATCTAAAGGAAAAATCCATCATTCATTCTAAATCCCTTGGAGAACATTTCACAGAACCGGTTTTGCAGGATCTTTACGGAGTTGAGAAGTCTGATGATTACAATAAGCTAGACATGTCCCTGGTATTTGCTTTACTAAGAAACTTTTGTGTAAATTTTAAACCACCGACGAAAGGCTGGGACTATGAACCTCCAGAGGATGAACGGACAGTTGGTGCTGACATTGAAAGGATACGATCTATGTGGAATAAATACTGTGATAATGACTATGACTTTAAGAATTTAGATGATGTTTTCAACAGAATGAGGAATAAATACGGAACTGTAGCTGTTCAGAATGATATAGAATCACAAAATAAGGCACAAGATGCGTTGGGAGGTTTTTCGGAGATAAAAGAAAAGATACACAGTAAGTATGAAATGGAGACAAGTTTTCTTCTTTCTTTTTCTAAAAATAATGTTTTAAAAAAAATTGCTCCTCAATTTTGTAGAAGTGACATTTTAATTGTTGATGTTGATGAGAAAATGCAGATTATTTGTAGTCTGTTTGTGTATATATTTGCCTAGGTATTAAGCTGAATCCAGACTGTTATGTTGAGAAAGGCATTGTGGTGACTGGAGGGATAAAGTCAGCAATTCAGCTTTTGGAAACAGGGAATGTCGTAATCTTTAAAGGGGCCATAGGATGTGGTAAAACTCATGCTTTAAAAGCAATCAAGAACAAATATACAGAGAAAAGATGGAAAGTAAGATGGATGGAGGAAAACTTACTTCCTCTAGAGGAAAATATGGAAGATAAAACAATTCTGATTTGTGACAATCTTTTTGGAAGTTTTGGTTGTAATATATTTTCCTCAAGTAGATTATTAAGTTTTGAAAATTTACTGGAGTGTATGCGTGAAAAATCAAGGAATACTAAAGTTGCTGTTGGAATCCACCAACATGTATTTGATGAAATAAAAAAAAATCATAATCTAAAACTCCTTCAAAATAAAAACATAACTGTTGATTTGGACAAACTAACAAAATCAGAATTGCTGCTTATTATGAGAGAGCAACAAAATGATGGTCACTGTAAAACAGATCCAAATTGTTGGTTTAAAACAGTTGATACCACCAATGTTCTGGATAAACTTAGAGAAAACCAGGGCCATATTGGAAGTCCTTTTCTTAGTTTGATGTACTGCCATCATCATGATTTATTTTCTGATGTAGCTTTCACCAAAGCCCCTCTTCAGACATTAACACAACGATTTCTGAAAATGAAAAGTGATTCAGCGATAGACTATTACATCCTTGTTTACTTGATGTGTGTTAGAAAAAAACACGAATATGGAAATGAATTGGCCGAATGGGCAATTTCAATTAATGCATTTGTATCAAAAGAGTATTTGCAGAAAACTGCTTCAAACTTTCCTGGGTTCATACGATTTGAAAATGGTAGTGTAACACTTCGTCATGAAGTGCTGAATATAGCTTTACTCAAAGCTACTTCACATGTTGATGCAGATTTCTTGCCAGTTGTTCAGAAATGTGAGCTAGAATTCTTACTGCAACTGATGAGACCTGCTGGGAGCGGCAATACTGAATTCAGCTGTTGTTTTCCTTATCCAGAAAAAGGCAACACTAAATATAGAAAAATTGGCAAGTTCTTAGTGAAAAGATTTGCAGACTCATTCAAAACAAACTGGGAAAGTATGGAGCACCCGCTGAAAAAACATGAATTTTTTGTTGAGAAATATACGCGATATTTAACAAGTAATCCCAAAGAAAAATGAAAACTGAAGAGAGGGAGAGAAGAAAAAGTGACTAAGACATATTTCATGAATATTTGGATGTTAACATCTTAAGTAGGCTTATTTTAAATATGTGTGATTAAAAAAGTTATTTTTATATGGTTTAAAGATACTATTTGGACATACATGTTTTAAAAATACTCTTTAATCTTAATGCATAATAGAGCTCAATGCATGTTAGATCTTAAAGTGACTGGACAAATATGATAGTGTATATTTTCTTCATTCAGGTTTCTTAAAATGATAAAATACTTGAAAATCTACCACATAACCATTAACTATTTATGTAACGTAATGGTGCAGATAAACACGAAATTGTATTTATACCCGGATAACAAATCAATTTCCCGGGTATAGGCGTACTTTAAGTTTTATAAAATAAATGGAGGACCAGCTGAACCACCGTTGAAAGAAGTCATTTGTCCATTCTAACCTTTACTTGTTCAAATTGATAGACTTCAACTGTCCGGTTGTAATCGAAAATTAGTTACAGTAACCCAATCCTAAATTATTAAATTCTTACCGATTCCCATCACTAGTAATAAGGCATGCCTTAGAATTGCTGACCCATTTTATATTATTATGTTCATGATTTTTTTTTTTTCACATGATACAAACAAAAAAGGATGCCTGGATTGGTATATATTTCTTGGCCTTATTTCATTGCAAATGATGCAAATAATAAATTTCTAAAATATAAAGAAATTGTAAACCTTCTGTGATGTTCCAAAATGTGTCCTTCTGAAACCATCCTTATTAATTTATAGAAATATTTTTTCACTTTAAATTCCATTTTTGTGAAAATTTGAATAAAAAATGAAAAACTACGCGGTGAAAGTTATTCATTTTATTCATTTAAACATGACCCAAATTGTTATTTTCAAATTCTTTGACAAAAGTTTGATTGTATAATCTGTCCTTAAGAATTTTTGATTTTATTAAGATTGCTATCTATCACGATATTTTGTATTAAAGAAATATTTTACAAAATTTTAAAAACTTCAGAATCGAAAGATCTTGTTCATTCCGATTGGTTATTCAGGGCCCTCTTTTGCAGATATAGTTAAATCATAGCACTTGACCATAAACTGAGAACGAATTTAAGTAGAAATTTTGCACAGTTAAAAAAACTAATCAAAATGTTCATCATGTAAGAGTATTTTGATGACACTCAAAATGCTCAAGTCGTTTAAGCACTTAACTATGTTTATTTTAGTACGAGATATTTGAAATATAGTTTTTGACGTATGTCTATTATCTGTTTATGACCTTGATCTTTGTGCAAAAGTGTACGTATAAAGCATAATCTGTGTGACTTCCTATATTTGATGGTAATTTGTCTCTTGTTATTCTGTTCCAAACTTTTTATATTTTAACTTTTATTTAAGACTTTTTTCATGCATATGTACTAAAAAGGAAATAAGTTCTTCATTTCAAATAATGGATAACACTATTGTACTTTTAAAACTGTGTATTGTGTAAAGCATAAACCTAAAATTGTGATTAAATGCTTTCAAAATAAAAATAAATGCTTTTTAATATGAAAGAAGAACCTCTGAGTTGTTGATTTAAGAATTCTGAGTTAATTGTTAACTTGGTTTGAAATAAAACGAAGAATGGGTGGACTTATCGCCCTATTTTGGACTTTTTTGCGACTCCTCTATCAAGCTGTAAATGAAGTGAATCAAAAATATATCACGAGCAATAGAAAGAGCTACATATACTTGGTTATATTAGGTGGAACATTTGTGCAAAACAATGTCCTGTTGTCATGTATCAAAATTAAAGCAACAATACATGAGTGTCGTCTACCGGAATTCGACATGTACCCGGAGTGGTTTTTATGCCACACAATCAATATTTATAGGAGGCGAGGCTATCGATCGACGTCATTGTTGACATCTATCTTTCTATCCCTCTCTCTCTCTCGAAAAATTCGGATACGTGTTTAGCATACTACAGCGATGTCAATATGAAATTATTTTGAAAATGTGATGACACGAAAAATTAAAAACAATATTTAATTTCCTAAATTCTGAAAATCGCAACAAAACACGCTCAAAGACATGATTTAGATCGAGGTCAGGTTGAAGAATACAATGTAACTGTTTTCACGAGTACACTCGCAGGTGGACATCATGTGATGAATTGTAATATTTAACAGGTCAATCGAAGACATAACAATGGAAGCGAGAAGTTTGTTTTGAACATGTTTTTGTTAAATTAAGTATGAGCACACATTTGTCAGCTCTCCTCCTTTTAATATAACATTATTTTGTTCAATATACAACTAAAGTTTTCTTAAGAACAGCCGACAAACATGTGCTGACTATGTATTCAGACGACGAAAAACGCGTGACCCTGATTATCTATTGATATTCAAGAAATCTTCAGGTACCATGCCTTCGATATTTATTTAGTTTACCTCGAAAAGAGTGTTTTAAATTCAGATCCGTACCATGAATACACGGTTAAGATATCGGGGGTCTATATGATGAAAAAAATAAATATTATATGAAACTTAAATTTTAGCATTTTTTTTGGCCAGTTAAGTCCACTCATTCTTTCATAAATGAAAGAATATGACCAAAGGGAAAAAGATACAGACCTTGTTATCTCGATCTTCTTATTACCGATAAAAATGGAGATGTCTTAGAATTCGAGATGTTGAGAGTGACATATACATGTATAAAAGTGCTCTGATTTACTGTACAAATCACGTAAAAGTTTTGACAGATCTGGATATTTGAGCCATGCCAGTTCGAGGAACCGAAGTTCACCTGTATCAACTTCTAAATACTGTAAATCACTTTTTATTCACGAGAACTTTTTTTTCGCGTAATTATGCGAGGGTATGCTCGCGAAAATTTCATTCTCGTGTATAATTGAATTCCTTAAGCTTATATAGAGCAATGACCACAATTCGTGAAAATTATGTCTCGCTAATAAAGAGTCAATGACTCTCTTGCTAAAATAAGGTGTCGCGAAAATTAAGTGATCTACAGTACATGCAAAGAATACTGAAGATAAATTTATATATTACGATGTCAGTAAATAAATAAAACAAGCTGTCGATGTGATAGCAAATTGTGTTTTAATTTTTGTGAACAGAAGTGGTATTTCTCTAGAATAGTAAACTCTGTTATAAAATAATATTATAAGATTATTTTCGTACTTTTCATTGGCTGAAAGGACGTCACGTGTTATTCCTCCTTTTGTGTACGTCAGTGCATTCACTTTGAGTGATTATATTATATAAGTATTATAAACTTCAGTGAACGGTCAATATGTGGTTATGAGGACTCATTGCAATTGATATTGACCCAGACACAGAAGGCAGGCTCGGTCGCTATCACTTTCTTTGTCTTCGGTCAGTATCAATTGCCATGAGTCCTTATAACCATATATCGACCTATACTGAAGTCCATAATTGTATAATATTATATACTGAAGGAAAAAAACGCATATTAAGCTTTTAAATTAAATTAAAACTCATATTTCGAAATCGTTTTCCAGTATTGTTATCAAACATTTCATGATCAATTCAACTTTAATCAAGCATTTATCTTTCTCAAAGGATAATTATTCAACCCTTCCGACGATAGTCTTAATGGTTGAGAGTAGCTGTATTATTCCTAAGCCAACAAATTCCCCCGCCAAGTGAATCCCACGAATGTTTGTTTTAAGATAAAATTTGCTGAATTAAGCTGGTTTGGTACACGTGAGTTTTTGTGAGAAAGTCTCGACACACACTAGCTACATTTCTCCAGTGTGATGAACATGCTAAAAACATTACGCATACGAGGCGTACGTGCGCGTGTGAGAGTAAAATCGACGTAAAGTTGCCAAACTCACGGGCCAAATAAGAACAGTTTCTGTTAATTGTAGGGTGGAAAATACGGGTATGATTTTTTGGTGATAATGCCTTGACAAAAACCGAGGTGGCATGATGAAAAAGCCCTATCTTGGTGTAACGTTGTTACTCGCCAACGTCATTAAGTTACTCTCTGACTACTGAAAATGTTTTTTTGTTGAAAAGTTTAGAACAAACTGCACAGCAACATGCTGTTGCCTTTTTATTCACTTACGCAATTCAATTACTGGACCTAGTGTAACTTCTGTCAGCCATATCATGATTGCAAGAAATTTATGCTGACTGCAAATGTGGAAAACGATGTCTATAACTCAAATGAACCGCTTGGCACTATTAAATGTGATCCTAAAATTGTCATCATCAACATGCACGTGCTTTTGGCTTTTTATCACTTCCCCTACGTGACGTCATATATTTCATGGTTGAGTAGTTTTAACCAGCGACCTTAGTGCAAAGTAACAAAAATACACATATGACCTATTTTCATAATTTTCGTGCACATAGTAAAAAATGTACGCATATAATGTTCTTATGCGTTTCTTTTTCCTGTTAGTATACTTTTAATATCGCTTATCTTGAACAAGCAGCTGCAACAATCCCGTACCAAGTATGAGCTTCCAATAATTGTACAAATTGTGTCCTTTGCTGCAAAAGGTAGCATTTTTCTTTTTTAAATGCATTTGCCGCTTCCTTGTTCAATCTGCTCTAATAAAGCGTTTAATAATGTAGACCATATCCATATACTGTATCCATTCGGAACGTCTGTCTTTTTCTTCCTTAATACTTTGCTCCATTTCCAGAAGTTGAGCGTTTACTAGAGTATCAAGACATACTGACTCGCACAGCAACTGACGATATCGCCCTCTCAAAATTTGCTTTCAACGGTGCTTGTTATCTTGTGTATCGTCCTCATTGGTTTCTTTGGTGTTATTGTCAAGATTACACGGTGTAGGAAAATTTTAGATCCTTGAGATATAAAGAATATGTAAAGCACAGTCAACCATCATCTGACCTCGTAAAGATCTTGAGAAAGATTTTCCCGTCAACATTTGTACTGTTGAACTAGAGGCATAGATATTTTCAAGCATTTCATAAGGACCTGAACTCTGCATAACGAACCCAGTACATCTTAGAAAATTCATTCGCTAGTGGAATCTTCCTAGTCGTAAACTAGTGCCTTGAGCGGACTATACCACGTGGTTCAGAGTGTATCATAGTTAACGCCTTGGTTGATCAAATGTTGTGGTGGGAGTCACACTTAGCAAAGGAACAGGAGCGTGGAATAAATGCACGCCGCAGCGCATTGATAAGTATCTACTAGTATCATTTGCAAAAAGCAAATAACTGATTGTCCTTGGTGCTCTCCCTTTTGATACCTCTGTATAAATCTTTTACGGCTTTCAGCTAATTTAGCAAGTTGCACATAAGGTAAATACCATTTCACAGATAGAGTTATAAGTTTGTGAAATTATCAAAAAAAAATTGTAAACTTTATCATACCTTTAATTAAACCATTAAACATTTTTTTTATATAAGTATAGGTCTCAATCATATTTTTATATTCAACTTTACACCTTCCCTCAACAAACTTTGCATAAAAATGAAGATATATTAATGAAGTCAAGATAAGATTAACATTTACACTTTTTTGCCTGAAAATCGCATATTTTGACCAATATTTCAAAATTTGCATCACTGACCCCAATTTTTTTTTTAAATTTTTCAAAATAATTTTATTGCCAATTTAGATTTTAAGCTCACCTCAACGAAGTTGAGGAGAGCTTATGTGATAACGTCGGCGTCCGATGTTTAAGTATTTGGTGCAGTTCTCTCTTTAAGTTTTTCTATGACCTACATGTATATTGATCAGAGATGCATGCAAGATGCTTCTACAATGTGTTTCATTGTACCAGTTAAGGTTTCAGATGAGGAATAACCAGGTTAATGCTTTTTGAGCATGTTAAGGTTTTTGTTGCAGGCCTCGTTTCCATGTACATGTGCATATAAGACTTATGTTGACCAAACTTGACTGGGACTGGGTGATACATCTAAGGATGCATGTTACCAAACTTGCTTTAGATGATGGATCTGACATACATTTTCCGGATGAGAAAATACCGGTAGGTTCAAGATTTTGGTATAGGTATTATTTCTGAGTAACTATAAGCCCTTTGTTGACCAAACTTGACTGGTTCTACATCTAAAGATGCATACTACCAGGCTTGTTTCAGATTCTGGATCTGACCTACATTTCACGGATGATTCGTAAATATGTTGACCAAGTTTTCATGACTGATACATCTAAGAATGCATATTAACTACTAGTCCAGCTTCAGATGCTGAGTCTGACCTACATTTTTCAAATGAGTGAGGAGATAAAAGTTATTTCTGCAGGTTTTATTTCCGACTAACTGTATCCACTATATTGAAAAAACTTGCATGGATGATCCATCTATTAAATTATCAATGATTTAATAAAAATCACTGACATATAACACCTAAAAAGAAAAGTGTACGAAATGTGTAGTGTCTGCGCAAATTCAAGATCACTCAACACGTACGTTATGTGTGAAAAGTGTCCGGGAATTTCAGAATTTTCTTTATTTATGTTCATATTTGAAAGTGCAGAAAAGTCACAATTCATGTTATACTTTAAGATATGTCTTTTTTTTACCATATCATTTACATGTATCCATGACAGATAAACTGTCTTTGAGTAATTATAACATAAGGAGATGTCATACTTTTTGAAACAACTGTGGTATAACTATGTCAAACATTCTTCTCAGTGCAAAAGATCACATTTTCTCTGTTGCCATTTTCATTTTATGTAGTATTTTGATTTATTATTACAGAGCTTGTAAATATTAAAAATACTAACGTTAAAAGTTGATATTACACAACTGTCAGGTGTAACCATTATTATAACGCAATGTTTCAATGTCTTAGTATTATAAAGTGATAATACATGTGATAAATGGAAAATTCTTGTCTCAACTTCATTATTTTTCTTTTAATTCTAAATACTTAAATAAGCAAGTCTTTAATAAGAATACCTTTTTTTAAAAATGGGAGTAGTCCAATTATATTTATCAGTTCTTTTTAAACAATTTCATTTCAAAGTTGAATTTTACACTTCTTTTGAAAAATTCCTAATATTTAAATGATATTTAGAAGGATGGATTTGCTTAAATTACAGTCATGCAATGACAAACTTGGAAAAAAACTTATTGTTTTTTGTTGATTTATTATTTTGTTTTTATTATTAGGCTTGTAGCATGAAAAATACCTCAATTTCAAGCATCATTTTTAAATTAACAATATATTAACAATATATTACAATATATTACAATATATTACAAATAATAATAAAGTTTTGATTCACTAAATTATTAGTGTATAATAGACTTGATTTGCTTAATTCAGATAAAACGATTGGAATTTGATAGAAGTTCTTAATATTCAAGTTCGAATTTTTTCCCGTCATTGTTATTTTTTAACCAGTTTTAATCGAAAAACAAAAAAACCCTTTTTTGCTCGTGTTAAAATAATATGACCTCATTAATCAATTTCTTGAAAATTTCGAATTGACTATTTAAAATTATTTATTGCATGCAAATTTATTATTTGTATTTGTTATGACATCTGAGGTTTAACACATAATATTTGTAAAACGGTGTTGAAATTCACATAAGGTTATAATTGTATGAAGGTAAAACTTCAAGAGGACTGTACAACACTATATTCAAGAAATGGTGTAAATGTATATCAGATGTGGATACTTAAAAATTCCAAGGAAATTTGGACAATTTGACAATCACAAGATCTTAATTACCAAAATTAACAGCTTAAAAACTTATGACTTCTCAACTTTATACCATTCCCCATGATAAATTAAAGTCTGGGCTTTTGATATCGACAGCTGCTTATTTAATAAAAATGAGAACTCTTGCTGTGGCCTGCAACTCGACATTTAGATACATCGACGACGTATTGTCAATTAACAACTAGTTCTAATTGTAACGGGGACCGTTACAGATGTTCCCCAAACGCTCCCCAACTCCCTTTTTGTGCAAATTTCCTTTTAAAAAAAATTTAATATGCTCAGTATCGCAGGATTTCATAAAGAATTTTAAAAGTTACAATGATATCAACTTTTTGTCATTTAATGCATTGCACGCAAATGCACGTGCATGCACATGCAAGGTGATCATGGCATGTTGTCTTAACTATTAACATATCATTATATTCCAAGAATCAATAAAAAGTCATAAAAATGTAAATGTTACAATAACTGTTTTTCTAATATATTGTTCATTTCACGCATTGCGCTTGCGCAGGTACATGCAAACACGTCCTTGCATTCAATTTTGATAGCAGTATCATGAGGGAATCCATGATACCTATTCATATTCTAAATTTCATCCTATTTTTTTGAGAAACAAGAAAGTTATAGGCATTTAAAGTTTCAGCCAATCAGATTGCAGCACACGTGGATTTACGTGCTTTCATGATAATTCTTATATATCATGCTGTAGATCTTCATAATGCATGACTATGTTCAAAATTTCAAAGGATTATAACATAAAACAAGAAAGATATTGAGACTTTAGTTTCAGCCAATCAGAGCGAAGTGCACGTGCATGCGCGTGAGATCTTGCTATTTTGACCAAGTCGTCTTGTTAATACTACCAATACTGTAAATTGTTTTAATTCCACGGTGTTAAAATTTCACGATATCTCAAAAAGTACCATTTGCGATGGCTTTAATTTCACGCTGCAATAAATTAATTCAAAATTTTCTATTAGCAATTTAACATTATTAAAAACTAATAATAACATTCACGATGGGTTTAATTTCGTGGAAAAT
Organism: Saccostrea cuccullata; assembly: GCF_032062105.1. Lineage (NCBI taxonomy): Eukaryota > Metazoa > Mollusca > Bivalvia > Ostreida > Ostreidae > Saccostrea > Saccostrea cuccullata. The sequence goes on from NW_026920104.1 coordinate 141,232, forward strand.
TAATAAATCGCGAACATAGCGAAATTAAAACCATCGTGAATATTTGCCAATTTACAGTATATCCATGCATTGTGACTTTCAAAAAATTCTATCCAGAAATAGAAAAGTAAAGGCTTAATCCATTATATTGGTAATTTCACATGTTGCACGTGCGTGCTCTTGCTAGCACACGTGCATGTACGTGCTTTCATGAAAATTCTTATATATCATGCTGTAGATCTTTATAATGTGTGAATAAGTTCAAAATTTCAAATGATTATGACGTAAAACAAGAAAGATATTGAGACTTTAGTTTCAGCCAATCAGAGCGAAGTGCGCGTGCAGGCGCGTGAGATCTTGCTATATTGACCGTGTCATCTTGTTTATACTGCTAATATATCTTTACGTTCTGAGTTTCAAAACATTTCATCAAAAAATAGAAAAGTTACGGCAATATACATTATATTAGTCATTTCACGTGTTGCACGTGCGCGCTCTTGCAAGCTCGTGCGCGCAAAATAACCTTCGTTCGGCAAATCTACATAACATGCCTACTGACCCTAAAAAGGTTTCACCTAAGTCGGATGTTTAGTTGACAAGATCACTCGTGGACAAAATTCTCCCAGGAAGAAAAATAATAACTAGTTATGTTCCCCAAACGAAGTTGGGGAACATATTGTTTTTACTCTGTTTCTTATTATGTTCCCCAAACGAAGTTGGGGAACATATTGTTTTTACTCTGTTTCTTATTATTATTATTATTTTTCTTCTTCTTCTTCTTCTTCCTGGGTACTTTTTTGTCCGGGAGTGATCTTGTAAACTGTTGATCCGATGTAGGTAAAACCTTTTTAGGGTCAGTAGAAATGTTATGTAGATTTGCGGAATCAAGGTCATTTTGCGCGCACGTGCTTGCAAGAGCGCGCACGTGCATCAAGTGAAATGACCAATATAATGTATATTGCCTTAACTTTTCTATTTTTTGATGAAATGCTTTGAAACTCATAGTGTAAAGATATATTAGTACTATAGACAAGATGACATGGTCAAAATAGCAAGATCTCACGCGCATGCACGTGCGCTTTGCTCTGATTGGCTGAAACTAAAGTCTCTATATCTTTCTTGTTTTTTGACGAAATCCTTTGAAACTTTGAACATAGCCATGCATAAGGATATCCTATAACAAGGTATATAGCAATTATCATGAAAACACGTGCATGCACGTGCGCTGCAATCTGATTGGCTGAAACTTTAAATTGCTATAACTCCCTTGGTTTTCAACCAAACAGGATAAGATTTGGAACATAGATATATATAATCGACTTCTACAAGAAGGTATGATCACCATGCACAGGCATACACGTGCGTATACGTGCGCTGCAATCTGATTGGCTGAAACTTTAAACAGCCATAACTCCCTTGGTTTTCAACCAAACAGGATGGGATTTGGAACATAGATATATATACTGGACTTCTACAAGAAGGTATGGTCACTATGCACATGCATACAAGTGCGTGTACATGCGCTGCAATCTGATTGGCTGAAACTTTAAACAGGTATAACTCCCTTGGTTTTCAACCAAACGGGGTGGGATTTAGAACATAGATAGATGTAATGGACTTCTACAAGAATGCATGGTCACCATGCTCATGTATGCACGTGCGTGCACGTGAAATGGGTAAAATCAAAAATACACTTGAATGACCGTTTTTTTTTATATACTTTTGGATTATATTGAACATATTAAAATATATAGATTGTGTAGACAATATGATATGGTCATTACGCACATGCATTCACAAGCGCAAGTGTGCAATAATAAAATTTGAATGAACATGGTACACTTCTTGGTAAACGTTGTTAAAGTCTCAAATGCATAGAGTTTGTCTTATTTAATTACGCCTACAGGGAATATGATTATAAAAGGGAGTTGGGGAGCGTTTGGGGAACATCTGTAACGGTCCCCGTTACAATTAGCACTAGTTATTATTATTCTTATTATTATTATTTTTCTTCCTGGGAAAATTTTGTCCGCGAGTGATCTTGTAAACTACACATCCGACTTAGGTGAAACCTTTTTAGGGTAAGAAGGCATGTTATGTAGATTTGCGGAATCAAGGTCATTTCGCGCGCACGTGCTTGCAAGAGCGCGCACGTGCAAAACTTAAAATGACCAATATATAATGGATATAACCGTAACTTCTCTATTTTGTGACGAAATGTTTTGAAACTTATAATGTAAGGATATATTAGTAGTATGCACAAGATGACATGGTCAAAATAGCAAGATCGCACGCGCATGCACGTGTGCTTTGCTCTGATTGGCTGAAACTAAAGTCTCAATATCTTTTTTGTTTTTTGATAAAATCATTTGAAATTTTGAACATAGTCATACATTAGGGAGATCTACAGCCTGTAATATAAGATTTATCATGAAAGCATGTGCATGCACATGTGCTTGCAAGAGCTCGCACGTGCAACACGAGAAATGTCCAATATAATTGATACAGACGTAACTATTAAAATCATTGATGAAATGCTTTGAAACTCATTTTATAAGTATATATTAGTAGTATGCACAAGATGACATGGTCAAAATAGCAAGATCTCACGCGCATGCACGTGTGCTTCGCTCTGATTGGCTGAAACTAAAGTCTCAATATCTTTCTTGTTTCTTGTCATAATCCTTTGAAATTTTGAACATAAACCTACATTATGAAGATCTACAGCATGATATATAAGAATTTTAATGAAAGCATGCGCATGCCCGTGTGCTGAAATCTGATTGGCTGAAACTTTAAATGGCTATATCTACTTTGTTTTTTGACGAAATGCTTTGAAATTTAAAACATTGTCATGCATTAGGACATTCTACAATATGATATAGAAAAAAGTAATGAAATCACGCGCATGCACGTGTGCTGCAATCTGATTGGCTTAAACTTGAAATGGCTATAACTCCCTTGTTTTTCAACCAAACAGAATGGGATTTAGAATATAGATAGATGTAAGGGACTCCTACAAGAAGGTATGGTCATCATGCACGTGCACGCACGTGCATGCATTTGGAACGACTGAAATGAAAAATACACTTGAAAGAGTGATTTTTCATACTTTTGGACTGAATGCTTTGATATATTGTATATTAAAATATATAGATAGTGTACACAAGATGATATGATCATAACGCACATGCATTCACATGCGCACGGGTGCAATGCTAAAATTTGAATATAATTGGTATCCTTCTGAGAAAAACGTTGTTAAAGTTAAAATGCAGAGAGTTTGTCTTATTTAATGAAGCTTACAGGGAATATGGCACCAAAAAGGAGTTGGGGAGCTTTGGGGAACATCTGTAACGGTCCCCGTTACAATTAGCACTAGTTCTAATTGTAATGGGGACCGTTACAGATGTTCCCCAAACGCGCCCCAAATCCCTTTTTGTGCCAATTTCCCTTAGAACATTTTTTTAGTATATGCTCAATATCGCAGGATTTCTTAAAAGAATTTTAAATGCTACAATGATATCAACTTTTTGTCATTTAACGTGTTGCAAGCAAATGCACGTGCATGCACATGAAAGGTGATGATGGCATGTTGTCTTAACACATATATGTTTAAAAATGATAACTTATTTTTTCAAATACATGTACGTTTTTGTCAAAACCTAACAAAACAAACATTAAGTTTAAAAAAAAAAAGCTGAATTATAATGAATAATTAACACAATGAATTTGATTTAATTTAGACATTGAGGTAAAAATGCATTCAACAGGAAACAATCCAATCTACAACCTGCACGATTACTGAATAAGCCTGAATATTCATGCACTTTTTACATCATTCAATCTGTTAAAATACACAAATCTTTCTAAATTTTATAAAAGAAAAATTAATGAAAAAAATGATGTATAACAGACGTATTTCTTAGATAAATATTTTAATTTTACAGATGTATCAGTACATGAAACAACAACGCAACAAACAAGCGGAGCTAGAGGAGGTGCAACCAGCCTGTTGACGACGGGACTTGGATTTTCTTTCCTGCTTCTCAAACTGTACATATAAATATAACCTTCTCAAACTGACTCTAATTAGTTTGAGAACTGCAGTTTTGAAGACTAAGAACTATAAAAAGAAATATAAAGAAAAGGATAGACTTCACGATTTTTGCTAGAAACACATATATATTTTGCGATGTTGAAATGTTTAGAAATCAAATATTTTGAAATTGTATTATTTGCTAACTTGCTCGAAATTGAGTTTAAAACATACTAAACATATAATTTGAAGGAAAGTCTGCTAATTTGTGTCAAATATTCACTTTATCAAAGGCATATTTAAGAATAAAGTAAACTTTGAATATTACATTCGTTTATTATCTTTATTGCCGAGAATCTATGATGACTCTTTCGGAACTCGATTTCGATTTCACAATGTGTACTAAGTAAAGGGATCAAAGAGTAACCTCTTCATTTTCCTACAACCATGAGCTACCTGACGTGTTTAACTGATTAATATTGATCATTGCAAGTGTTGTCGTTGTCAACAGAAATAACTTAGGAAAACTGTACTTTTTCTTTTGAAATTGCAATAGGATTTTTTTTCAGATATTTTTTTTCTCGGTAAAATTGTTTATGAATTTATTACGAGTATTACGAAAAAGAATTATCTTAAACCTGCATAATTTTTCTGTCTTCTGAAAATTATCCAAAGAAAACAAGTTCTTAAAGGGTAACATGAACTTTAAAAAACAAAAAAGTATACAATGTTCGGTGATTACTTGTATGTACTTTCATGATTATCATAATTTACATTTTTATGTGTTCATTGCAACTTTTTATAAATATATATCTTTTTCTTTTATGATGTTGTTTTTGTAACCTAGACAGAAGTTTATGTATTAAGAGAGATAAAAAATCTTTTGAAATTTTAAGTCTCTACACAAAATATAAAGATAATTATAAAGACAGATTATACAATCAGTTAGAAACTTACATATCTTCTTTAAACATCATTAAACTTTTCTGGAGGGTTGTGGAGGGAACACTTGATCTGTCAGCTACGGCGAACGTAAGGATTTCAAAAATAGCATTACATACGTATGTATGAGGGATTTAGTAAGTAAACGATTCTTGTTTATTTTTGAAAAAAGACATTTTGTTTTTTCAAATCAATAAATATGTTCATTGTCTACTCTGAAAAATAAAAATGTAACAGAAAACTTATTTCAAACTGTACAGGACTATTTTAGCAGTATTAAGAAAAGATATATTTCTCCTTGAAGGAAAACCATGAATATGAACAAATAATCAATAATTTTCTTTCTGACATGTTTTGTGTTCGCCAACATTTTCCCTAAAGGTAGATAAAACGACTTAATATAAAGGCTTTTAAGTTAAATGTATACGTAAACTGAATCAGTGAGATCAATAATGTACGGTTTTCGGTATTGTAGGATGTGATGCCCAGTGTTCCCTCTCCAGACCATGCGAGGCAGACGTAGTGGATCATTTAATACGAGCGGATTCTAAAGGACATGTCTGCAGGTACGTCAACTTTTTCACACATAGATAGCTATAGTACATACGATTCTCAAGCTTAAAAACCCTTCAATTTAATATCTCGACCTGCTTTGAAAGACTCTAGAAAATGTCCTGTTTAATATACTGAAAGGAAAAAGAAACGCATAAGAACATAATATGGGAAAATTTTTTGACTATGTGGCCGAAAAATCTGAAAATTGGTCAGATGTGTATTTTGGTTACTTTGCACTAAAATCGCTAGTCAAAACTACTCAACCATGAAATGTATGGTGTCACGTAGGGGAAATGATAAAAAGTCAAAAACACGTGCATGTTGATGATGATAATTTTGTGATAAAATTTTGTAGTGCCATACGATGCAATAGAGTTTTAGACATCATTTTTGCATATTTGCAGTCAGTATAAATTTCTTGCAATCGTGGTATGGCTGACGGAAGCTAATGTGGGTCTAGTAATTGAATTCAATATTGCATAAGTGAATTAAAAGGCAAAAACATGCTGCTGTACAGATTGTTTTCAACTTCTCAAACCCAATAAAAGTTGTTTTTTTTGTTGTCAGAGAGTTAATTTAAATTGTTTCCAACCAACCATGACGGCGATGTTGGCGCGTAACAACGTCACAACAAGAAAGGGATTTTCATCATGCCACCTCGGTTATTGTCAAGGCATTATCACTGAAACTGATATTTATACAGCAGACGATCATACTCATTTTTTTCATCCTAAATTGACAGAAACTTTCTGCTCTAATTTTGGGGGCGAGCTTGGCCAATTTACGTCTATTTTAGTCTCAAACGCGCACGTACGCGTCTTTTGCGTGATTTTTTTTTTAGCATGTTTACACTGGAAAAATTTAGCTAGTGTTTGCCGAGACTTTTTTACAAACATTCACGTGTACCAAACCTACTGGGTTCTGTACATTCTATCCTTAATCAAAAATTCGTATTCGAATGGGCGTGGGGATTTGTTGGCTTTGGAATAATACAGCTTATCTCACTCATTAAGACTACCGTCGGAAGGGTTGAATAATAATGCTCTGAAAAAGATAACTACTTTGGTGAACTCAATGCACAGGAAAATCAAGTTTGTTACTGATGCGAAAGGGAGATTATGAGAATTTTTAGTTTTATTTTTGGGGGGTGTCGACATATTGATATCAATATCTCAGGAATTATCACTCAAAATCACACAAAATTTTGGTAACTTGTTGAATAAAGATGGATTAAAATGTATGATAACAATGGTGGAAAACATATTTGAAATAATCGCTTTAATTTAACTCAAAAGTTTAATTTGCGTTACTTAATCCTTTCAGTATATATAGTATTATCAAAATATTTTGAGGTAATCAAGTCCTAATTAGTATTAATCTTATATATTAAATGCAATAAAAGGTATAATCTTTCATTGGGCGAACCTCAATATAATTGCATAAAAGAAGGTTTATTAATGATCAGAAAAATTCGATTCATTTCATTTATTTCTTGCTTGTTGATTTAAAAAATGACTTTTCAAAATCGTATCCCCTTCCTTCTAATTAATTTTTACTTGCTCTATTTATAGCATTTTTTTATCATTCAATCATTCCTTTTTTTATTAACAGTGTGACAAAATCCAGGATATTTGTGCACAACAACAAATATCTGACTGTAAGACTAACCCACATGCACCTAACGCAATGCTGATTATCATGCAAGCGAAATCGACCATTAATAAGCTAAAGCAAATACGATCAAGGAATGGATATGGTAAGTTTCTTAACACAAGTCTATCCTTAAAAAAACATATTTATATTAGGGTATGGAACACATGGGTCGTCTTTTCACAGCAGAATTAAATATATGATGAATATTTACCATTATATGGTGTGCATTTTGTCATTGTGATACACTTTTGTTATTACATGAGTGATATTTAGAGAACAGTTAACGAGTAATAACTTAATTTATCGTACATCCACATTAGGGCGGGACGAGTTGCGCAGCAACGAGTCTCGGCCAATGTGGATGTACGATAAATTAAGTTATTACGAGTAACTGTTCTATAAATAACTTGTATCATGCATAACTCCGCCTACATTCCTTATATAGCGTTAGTGCAGCGGAAACAAGTTAATATCTAGAAAAGTCTAGAATTTTCTTGATAAACTCCGCCCACCGTCGCAAAGCATTGTGGTATAGCGCAACTCGTGTGCAGACGAACATTTCCAGTATAACAGCGAGAGAAAATGGACGACAAAATCGGCACCATCAATTTTGATGAGATTGACTTTTTAGCAATAACCGAGGATGATTTCACTCTATCACAGATATGTGATGCCATTGAAAAAGAAGAGGAACTGATTGATGGTATGAATCACTTTGACATTAACCCGACAGGCGCGAATGCGCTGAACCTCGATCTGTTTGGAGATTTTAATTTGGACGGCATGGACGGAGGTGCCACCGATAGATTCAGTGAAACGAACAGCGATGAGTCGACCAAGCGTTTCGGGGGAATTTCTGATTCCGAAATTGAGAAGTTGATTTCTAGTCAAGAAAATCAAAATACAAAGAGAAATACTCGTTGGGCATTTGGGGTTTTCGAAAAGTGGCGCCAAGAAAAAAAACAAGAATCTGCCTTTTGAACTTGCAGTACCGGAACTTCTACACATGGATGTTTCTACTATGAGTTATTCATTGACACATTTTGTATGCGACGCACGGAAGAAGGACGGAAGTGAATACCCACCTAAGTCGGTCTACTATCTTGTTTGTGGATTGTTAAGGTATTTGCGAGACAACAAGAGACATGACATTAATTTCTTTTCAGACTTGAAATTTGCAGAGTTTAGAAAAACGCTGGATGCTCAAATGAAATCCCTCTTGTCTAAAGGACTGGGAACTAAAGTCAAACAGGCAGATCCAATAACTCAAGAAGACGAAGAACTGCTTTGGGAAAGAGAAGTACTGGGAAACAAGTCCGCGGAGACGCTACAGTATACAGTGTTTTTTTTACATGTGTAAATTATTCGGGTTGCGGGGATTTGATGAGCATAGAGACTTGACATGTGCAAACGTCACGATTGGTGAGGATGGGCGAGGTAAATACATCCACTTTTGCGGCGGTTCAAACAAGACTTTTAAGGGGGGACCTATGTCGTTCGACGTCAAAGCAGCGTTATGTGACGTCACAATAGCGACGTTTGTTTTTTTTTCCCGCTGACTTTTGCAACTGTGATTATATGCATAACATTGTTCTTAATCAAAAACGTGCACATTTTCAAAAAGAAATTTTTTTCAACATTTAAAACAGTTTTATTTGATTTATGGAGTTTGATAATATCAGAATTCTCTTCCTTTGGTTGATAATTCATAGCAATTTCAGTTGTGAAGAAGTACCTCTATGATATGCTGATATATAAATGCAAAAAATATAAGATAAAATTCAGCAAAGACAGCGGCTTAAATTAGGGAAATATGTTTAATTTTATGATTACCATTAATTGTATTTTCTGGATAAAACTAAGGAAAATAAAGAAATGTACTTGTACCTATATTTACTTATTGATTTATAGTGTATGTAGATTTTATTGTATAAAGTCATTCCTATTAGGTGTTGGTTGTTGACGGGGAGGGGGGGGCAGAATGATTAGAATGAAGAAAAAAAAGAGTATATCTGTTTAAATTATTTCTTATCAAAACAAAATACACGTGTTTTGCAAAATAGTTTTACATTCAGATGTTTGTCAGTGCTAACTTACCTTTTTTTTAGTGCAAAAAGGTCAAAATTTATGACAATAGAGTACGAAAATAAAAGAAAACGTTATATTTCTCGTTTATTTTATCATAAAGGTATACTTTTTTCCTTGTTAAGATAAAGAAAGGGGTAATTTCTTTCAAAAAATATGAATTACCACATTTTCACACAAAGACTTTTTAAGATATAACCTGTTATGCATGTCGGAATTGTAAAAAATACCACAAGAAAAACGGGGTGATACTTACATTGTGCTCCTGTATAATTTTTCATGCGAGATGAATTACAATGAATTTGCCTTCATTTTAAAGATACAAGTCATATAAATTAAATACATGTTGATTTCGAATGTGATTTGACATTTTTGGTTCTTTTTAGCGCATATTTGGAGTAGAACAATAACGTCTGAAAAATAATCTATTTTTAGCATTTCACACTGTTTTTGCACGTGCTCCTGTGTAAAAATAAGCATATAAAGGTATTGTTTTTAATACCTAAAAATTAAGATCAAGTGGTCAGGAAAGAAATGTCAAAGTTTTGAAAATTTCACACAAAGACTTTTCGGACATAGGTCCCCCTTAAGGGAGGACTTGCCCACCCATCTCTGCAAAGTAAAGACATTCGGCACTATTGTCAACCAGGTACGGTATTTTTCCTTTAGATTGATTTTTTTACATTTAAAACTACAAATTGATGAATATAAATTTATTTTTGTTACTTTTTTTTAAAGGAGATCGATGCATAGCCGACTATTTTCATCAGTACCTTGATGCACTTGGAAACGAGGGGGAGTTTTACAGACGTCCAATTGCAGGGAACCCTATTCGATATGGTGCACAAGTTGTTGGTGTTAATAAGATTAAAACCTTCATGAAAATCATCTGCAAAAAGGGGGGTCTCGTTGGAAACTTTACTAACCACAGTGGAAAGCGCACCTGTGCTAGCCAGTTGTACAGCGCTGGAATGGATGAACAGGCGATCATGGAGCGAACCGGACATAGGTCAGAGCGAGCAGTGCGGAAGTACAAACGATCATGTCCAGAGGTAGCAGAGAATGTCAGCAAAATACTTGATCCACCGGCGCCAAAAGCAATGAAAATGGAAACACCGTATGACGAAAATGATAACCAAGAACCTATGTGTGCTGAAAAACGCTGGAAAAAGTCTGTGAGAGTTTGCAGTCTATGGCCTCTAGCAGCAATTCGTCTAAACAAATCGACAACAGGGCAATGGCGGATTTGACCAACAAGTTTCAGTTTGAAAACTGTAAAATTTCGTTCAATTTTTGAGACAAACGCTTGTGACATGGCTTAATGCAGAACAATTTGAAAATTTGGTTTAAATCATACACAGGAAAAATGTCCACATGTGTTAAACATATGTTTGGTTTCACATGTGTTCAACACATGTTTTATACATGTAATACATGCGTGTAAATAAACACATGTAAAATATGTGTTTCATTTATATGTAAAACATATATAATATACACATGTTATACACCTGTGAGATAATATATATGTTAAACACATGTTTTTCACCACACATGTATAACACGTATTATATATATGTAATATATGTGTGCGAAAATACAGATGAATTATACATGTTTAATTTATATAAAATATATGTGTATTCATATACACATGTTATACACATGTTAAGTTTTATCTCATATGTGTGTGTACATTAATTCAAAAGAATTTGTAAATGTTAGTAAAAGTTTACTCATGTAAAGTTTTACTTTGTTTATCCCCCCCCCCCCTTTCCCTTCTAAAAAAAAAAAAGTTTCACAATTTTTTTTCTGTAATAATGCATTTATCAGACAAAATTGATAAAGAATGAATTCATTTTCTTTTCATTTTAAATCTTTTGGGCTTGGCTTACTTCTTGAGTAAAATTAAAATAATTCCGTATTTGTCTCCGGACCGGTTTTGTCTTCTATCGGATGAAAATGTACGTCATTTTTGACGTCACTGCTGCAGCAGACGTCCTGGGTGTATTGGAAAGGTAAGTGATCTCCAAACATTTTTTAAAAGACTTTTAGCCTAATTCATATTGTTAAAATATCATTTCATTATAATTACAGGTGCATGCGTATGAACTTCTATATATTATACATGTAATACTCTTATCATTGTGACTTGTCATGCATTTCGTAAACCTAACGATAGTGATCTGTAAGTAAATTTGGTGAAAAATGTTTCTGACTGAATGTAAGCACGGGCACTGGAAGTTAATGTAAATATATAGTATGTGTATGTATAAAAAAGACCCTTCTTTTTTTATACATACACATACTATATTATTTATATTAACTTCCAGTGCCCGTGAATGTAAGCGGTTACATGTTAGGCTAAAGGCATTACTATTTTTTATAATTTGTATACAGGTATTAAAGTAATTTTGGATAAATTTGTTTCTGAATGAACGTAAACATTACATGTTAGGCTATTTTTAAAGGCATTATTGGTTTTCCTTTTGTTACGTACTGATATGAAAGTGAAAGTAGAAACCTTGAAACCATTGTGACTGTCAGTTGGTGTTTATGTATGTTGAGATGGCTGTCAAGTCGATTCTTTCAACTTAATAACAAGTGTTTGTTTTCATGGCCTATAGATGCATGCAGTAACTTGAGTTCAGTACGTGTCACATTGCTGCGTCTAAAAAGCCCAAAGCTGATAAGACTGGCGATTGATCCTAAAGCTGATTTGACAGAAGACTGCATCTTCACAATATTAAACATGTTAAAGGTAAAAATAAATACTTGCAATAAAAAATCAAAGTAAACATCTGCAATGACTCCTTCATGACAAAATATTTCTTGATACATTGTAATTTCTTTTTGTTCCTTAAATTTATAATTCTACATTATATTGTTTGCACCACTTCATAAATAATAAGTCAACTCAGTACTACAATAATTTTATTCTATATTATAAAACAGTTTTAATCCAGTGCACTTTTAAGATATGGAAAGTATGAATAGAATTTGCTGGCTTTAAAAGCTATGAAACTGGTACATGTACTGTAAATGACTTCAGGGGGGAGGGGGGGGGGGGGTTATTGAATTTTTGAATTTCAGTTAAAAATTAATAATAACAGTGACATCCAACTTTCAAGGTACAAGTACATGTGCATATGTGTTGACTGTTGAAAGTACATCAGTTAGCTAATCCATTGGATATTTACATCTATTATGTACCGGTATTCATTACGTGACATTTATTATTTTTTTCCAACACTAGAGAACATAGTTTCTGGTAAAATGTAAGATATTAATTAAGACTATTAAGAACCTACAAACATGTACTCTCTCTTTTTTAGCTCTACTGGTCAGAGACCAGAAGAGCTTATGTGATGGTAATGCGTCCGTCGTCCGTCCGTCTGTCTGTCTGTCTGTCTGTCTGTCTGTCCGTCTGTCTGTCTGTAAACAATTTTTCAAAATGCTACTCCTCCTACAGTTTTGGTCTGATTTCAATATAACTAGGCACACAAGTAGACTACACTAAGATACATAATTCTGTGTATCGGTTTTTGATTTCGATGAACGGTGTTGCCGTGGTTACTAAAAATAGAAATTTCTGTGAAATTCTTTCAAAATGCTACTCCTCCTACAGTTTTGGTCTGATTACAATATAACTTGGCACACAAGTAGACTACACTAAGATACATAATTCTGTGTATCGGTTTTTGATTTCGATGAACGGTGTTGCCGTGGTTACTAAAAATAGAAATTTCTGTGAAATTCTTTCAAAATGCTACTCCTCCTACAGTTTTGGTCTGATTTCAATATAACTTGGCACACAAGTAGACTACACTAAGATACATAAATCTGTGTATCGGTTTTTGATTTCGACGAACGGTGTTGCCGTGGTTACTAAAAATAGAAATTTCTGTGAAATTCTTTCAAAATGCTACTCCTCCTACAGTTTTGGTCTGATTTCAATATAACTTGGCACACAAGTAGACTACACTAAGATACATAAATCTGTGTATCAGTTTTTGATTTCGATGAACGGTGTTGCCGCAGTTACTAAAAATAGAAATTTCTGTGAAATTCTTTCAAAATGCTACTCCTCCTACAGTTTTGGTCTGATTTCAATATAACTTGGCACACAAGTAGGCTACACTAAGATACATAAATCTGTGTATCGGTTTTTGATTTCGATGAACGGTGTTGCCGTGGTTACTAAAAATAGAAATTTCTGTTAAATACTCTCAAAATGCTACTCCAAATAACAGTTTTAGTCTGGTTATAATATAATGTGGCATGCAAGTAGACTACACTAAGAACATAAAGAGACTTAATCAAGGATCATTATTCTATTTATTGCTGTTGAAAAGTTTCAATTTCCAACTGCTTAAGTACTTTTCTCTTCCTTTGCTATAAGTACAAACCAGTAGAGCTTCAGTCTCGACAGAGACTTCTGGTTGTAGTTGTAGTTTTGTAGTTTAATTAAGTTTTAGTTATGCAAAGAAGATATCTACTGCGTGAATATTTGTTTTACAGGTTCAATATACAGTCAGCGTCTCACAAGAATAAATCCCAAGATCCAAGACTTGCTTAAAAGCTTAATTAAGGTAACTACACACTGTTAAATAAACTTTGTTATATTCTTCCCAACAACGTTTGGGATATCCTGGAATCACACTGTCTGTTTTTCTGCCTGTCTACTTCTCTGTAGTATTTTTTTGTCCAAAAATAAAATATTTGTGTCAGAATCTTCTTAATTTTTGTCAATATGAATTAGTAATACTGTTTGAACATTCCAAATTTAATTGTCAAAATCAATTGTCAAAAAAATAAATGCTTTTTATGAATTTATTGTGAAGCATATCTTTCAACAGTGTAATTGTCTTGAAAATTACATCATAGGATTCCACAAAACACCTAGTATAACATATTTAACATTAGTTTTATCTCTTATCATATCTCTGTTAGTGAATTGGGCACACATTTGTTTGCTGAACTTTAATATTACTTGTAGAATTGATTTTGTAATTTAAGAATTGTTTTATTTTTACTTTTGAAATTTTTGTAGAGACCATTCTGTGCCACAAAGAAATTGTTCTGGAAAGGGAGAAATGGTGGATTTGCATTTTGGGTACAGTTCAAAGATAGTTCAAAATGGTCAAGCTCATGGAAGATCAGAGGGAGGACAACTGAAGAAAACTGAAAGATACAGAAGGAAAAAGAACATATATGAAAGAAAATATATGAAATAATTATGAAATTGGGAGGATGTACACAATCTTGTCTGTATTTGACCTGTAAAGATTTAATTCCCATTCTTATTTGTATGCTGTAATATCAAATAACTTGATTTTTAGCTCTACTGGTCAGAGACCAGAAGAGCTTATGCGATAGTAATGCGTCCGGCGTCCGTCCGTCCGTCTGTCTGTCTGTCTGTCCGTCTGTCCGTCTGTCTGTAAACAATTTTTCAAAATGCTACTCCTCCTACAGTTTTGGTCTAATTTCAATATAACTTGGCACACAAGTAGACTACACTAAGATACATAATTCTGTGTATCGGTTTTTGATTTCGATGAACGGTGTTGCCGTGGTTACTAAAAATAGAAATTTCTGTGAAATTCTTTCAAAATGCTACTCCTCCTACAGTTTTGGTCTGATTTCAGTATTACTTGGCAAACAAGTAGAATACACTAAGATACATAATTCTGTGTATCGGTTTTTGATTTTGATGAATGGTGTTGCCGTGGTTACTAAAAATAGAAATTTCTGTGAAATTCTTTCAAAATGCTACTCCTCCTACAGTTTTGGTTTGATTTCATTATAACTTGGCACACAAGTAGACTACACTAATATACATAATTCTGTATATCGGTTTTTGATTTCGATGAACGGTGTTGCTGTGGTTACTAAAAATAGAAATGTCTGTGAAATTCTTTCAAAATGCTACTCCTCCTACAGTTTTGGTCTGATTTAAGTATAACTTGGCACACAAGTAGACTACACTAAGAACATAAAGAGACTTTATCAATGATCATTATTCTATTTAGTTTCAAATCCCAGCTGCTTAAGTACTTTTCTCTTCCTTTGCTATAAGTTCAAACCAGTAGAGCTTCAGTCTCGACAGAGACTTCTGGTTCATAAATTTACAATAGATAATACATGGGAAATGTTATATGTGATATTTCAATTTTGCTTTGGACACTTTCATGTCAAATCATATAAATTATAAAAAAGTACATGGACTAATTATGTTATTCATTTGTACATGTATGCATGTTTAACTATTTAATCATTTTGTGGAAATCTTTTAATTGTACTCAACTTAGAATATGTAAAATATATGTATCGACAAATGCTACTGACTTGTTTGTATACTTTCCTGTTTAGAAAGTACACTGAAAAATAAGTTATTTCTCTTGATGAAAATTATTTATCAAAAAAGTTGTGTAAGAATTTTAAGATATTAATTTTCAAATATTTAACCCATGAAGATAGATCATTGGAATGTAATGGATTTTCATCTAAAGCAGAAATATCTGATTTTTAAATGTGTACAAGAATGTGTTTTTCCTTGTGATAAATATTGAAAGAGAACACATGTAACTATTTCATATGATTTACATATGCTGCCCTTTTCATATGATTCACATATGTGGACAGACATGAAAAAAGTATAAAAATGATAAAAAGTACAACAGTAATATTATACACGTATAATTCACATATAAAGTATAACATATATAAAACACATGTTTAACACATGTTTCATATGTATAAATATACAATGTGTTTATTTTTACACATGTTAAACACATGTGAAACATATGTTTAACATGTGTAAAAATAAACACCCTATACATGTGTGCTCCTTTTATGTGTTTTACATGTGTAAAAAATATATGTTAAACACATGTTTAACATATGTTCAACACATGTGGACATTTTTCCTGTGTACATGACAGTACATGTGTCAACTTTTTTTTTTTGTTGGTTTGTGAAAAAAAATAAAATGTTTTTTAGCACTTTGTCTTTATTTTAAAAGTGTGCAATAACAAGTTATCACATTGGAAGTTAACGCATGCTTAAGCTCCACCCCCTTTCATTTTAACTGGATTTAACATTTAGGCAACTTCAAAGGAAAAATACCGCATCCATGATACAATGCGTTTTTATCGGTATGAGATGTGCTTTTGTCAACAAGTGGTGTGCATTATTATTCATGTTGCTTGATTTTATCATTGATATTTTTGTAACCAGATTTGCCCTTTGTCATTATGTGGTGTGTTTCTTTCATTATTTTAAATGCATATTTCATTAGATCATGTATTTTCAATAGCCATTACCTCATGTTCAAAAGCCTTGAACCGTTTATGGTAGCTCAGACGGTAGAGCGCTCGCTTCGTGATCGGGAGGTCGTGAGTTTCATTCTCGGCCGCGACTGACCAAAGTCGATAAAAAAGGGCAGCAACTGGTCTTTCGCCATGCTCTCGGCAACTGAGGTGGAATTTGCGGGCCTTTAAAACGAGGTCCCGTGTCACAGCAGGCGTTGGCACGATCAAGATTCCTCACTGCTCAATGGCCTTGCATGCCGAGTAAAGGTCAAAATTAGAAGCCCCTCACCGGTATATGGTAAGTCTCTATAAGAGTGAAAAATTACCGAATGAGACGTAAAACAACAATCAATCAATCAAAATTGTGGTACACACATCTTTTCGTGATGTGCATTCTTTACCGTGAAAATAACGTTTAAGTCTTTCTTATCATCTTCCTGAACAATGGATGATGTCAGATGTAAGTTGCACGACAGATGAACATCACAAATATGTAATGAACTAGAAGTCTCTGTCGAGACTGAAGCTCTACTGGTTTGAACTTATAGCAAAGGAAGAGAAAAGTACTTAAGCAGCTGGGATTTGAAACTTTACAACAGCAATAAATAGAATAATGATCGTTGATAAAGTCTCTTTATGTTCTTAGTGTAGTCTACTTGTGTGCCAAGTTATACTGAAATCAGACCAAAACTGTAGGAGGAGTAGCATTTTGAAACAATTTTACAGACATTTCTATTTTTAGTAACCACGGCAACCCGTTCATCAAAATTAAAATTCAATACACAGAATTATGTATCTTAGTGTAGTCTACTTGTGTGCCAAAATATACTGAAATCAGACCTTAACTGTAGGAGGAGAAGCATTTTGAAAGAATTTCACAGAAATTTCTATTTTTAGTAACCACGGCAACACCGTTCATTGAAATCAAAAACGGATAAACAGAATTATGTATCTTAGTGTATTCTACTTGTTTGCCAAGTTATACTGAAATCAGACCAAAACTGTAGGAGGAGTAGCATTTTGAAAGAATTTCACAGAAATTTCTATTTTTAGTAACCAAGGCAACACCGTTCATCGAAATCAAAAACCGATACACAGAATTATGTATCTTAGTGTAGTCTACTTGTGTGTCAAGTTATACTGAAATCAGACCTTAACTGTAGGAGGAGTAGCATTTTGAAAGAATTTCACAGAAATTTCTATTTTTAGTAACCAAGGCAACACCGTTCATCGAAATCCAAAACCGATACACAGAATTATGTATCTTAGTGTATTCTACTTGTGTGTCAAGTTATACTGAAATCAGACCAAAACTGTAGGAAGAGTAGCATTTTGAAAGAATTTCACAGAAATTTCTATTTTTAGTAACCACGGCAACACCGTTCGATGAAATCAAAAACCGATATACAGAATTATGTATCTTAGTGTAGTCTACTTGTGTGCCAAGTTATATTGAAATTAGACCAAAACTGTAGGAGGAGTAGCATTTTGAAAAATTGTTTACAGACAGACGGACAGACAGACAGACGGACGGACGCCGGACGCATGACTATCGCATAAGCTCTTCTGGTCTCTGACCAGTAGAGCTAAAAATGATAAACGCGCATCCCATAATGACAAATGTCAAATGAATATCACGTGATAAAATTAAGGACATAAAAGAAATAAATATTTCGACAACTGTCCTATTTCACACACTTGTTGTCAATCCAATCACTATTTTTTAATTGCAGAAAATGCGAGTGGTGCTATTGGGAAAGATGCCAGCCTGTTGACGTTTTATTTAGGACTGTTATTTTATCTTTTTCTTTTGAAATAAAGATCAATTCCATTCTCTGAAATAAAAAAAAAATTGTATTCCAATGTTCATTTTTTTTTTTCTCAATTTACGTCAATCCTTCAAGAAACAATGAAAAAAGTTTTTGGTGGAAAATTTTCCCAAGTGTTATTTGGCTTAATTGCGAGCATTTATGCATTTAACATTGCAAACCCTAAAGCGTTGAGAGGAGGGAAGACATCGCAACATCGATAAAAGAGTTATGGGGTTCTCACAAACATCAATTCATAACAGGGGCGTAGTATCCGGGGGGGCCAGGGGGGGCCTGGCCCCCCCACTTTTTTCCCCAACCTTACACACACTATAGGAAATGTTAATTCAAAGCCTGTTTGGCCCCCCCCACTGTTAGAAATGTACCGAAAATGTAGTATAAGAATTGGTACTAAAAGTAGTCGACACTGAAAAAAAGTTTACCTACCCCAGCCCCCCCCCCCCTATTAAATTTTCAAAAATATTTATTTATTTTGCTTTGAAGACGGCCTGAAATATAAAAAAATCACTATTTCAGCTTTGATTATCCTGTGCTTTCCTTGCATGAATGCTTTGAGTTGTAAAAGTACTTTTTGACATGCTAAATATGTTAGCGGCCGATTTGATTAAATTGTTTTTTTGCATACGTTATAAAACACAGGTTATGCAGTTACATTTATATAATAAGGATAGATGTCGGAACATAGGCAACGCTTATTTCACGAGCTATATGCCCAATTAACATGTACATATTTTTGCTATTTTAAGAATAAACTGAATACAAATAAATAAACGAGAGAATGGCATAAATCGAGCTACGGTCTTTGAAAGCATGCTGTATTATGAGGAGTGGTTGAGTACTTGGACACCACGTACAAAACTCTAGTGAACCTCCCTCTTCTATATCTAGAAGTGCGTAAAACATAAAATCTTTACTTAAAGTAGCTCCGATACGAAGTTTAGTAAGACAGACAATTATCGTAACTTAAGGTACATCCCTGCTTTTGATTATATCTGTGCAATTCAGTTAAAACGGTTTTTAATCTACAAACAAACATCTCATTAAACAGAAAAACACAAGAAAACTTGATGTAATCAAATTATTTTTACTGTTACAGTCCAACATACAAGCATACCCCATAACTTCAATTTTCGTCTCTTGCTGCTATAAGCATACATTTACATTTAGATTCACAAAATATGTATTAATTTAAAAACATTGTCCATACTTTGCTAAATTATGTCAATATGTACCCTTATGATAAAAATTGTTTATCTTAATGAAAGAGATGCAGTGGAGAATATTTTTTTTTACTATTTATACACCACCAAAAAAATTCAACACGCCATGACAGAAAGAAATACTTAACCGCATTTTCCTTAATTTTCCTCAGAGCCAAACTTTTAAAATCAATTTAAAAATAAAGATAGATATCTACTGAACAGATTAAAGAGATAAAATTCATATGTCATCACATTAAATTTTGAGCCACGACTAAAAAACTATGGGTACCCCATTAAAACATCATACAGGAAACCTGGCAAATCACATATTTGTCAACATATAAACAAATTACCAGCCTTTATATGTTCAAATCTCTCCAAATAAGAGTGAAATACAACAAATGTATAGAGTTTTACATATTTCACATGCCAGATAGTTCATGGTAAAACTCTCCATTATGTTGAGGTCCAACTGCGTGTACATATATTGCGTGAAGTAAAAGTAGTTTAACTACAAGTTTCTTCAATGTTACAGAAGAAATTACTTTTGCTTTCACAAGTGGATCCAAAGATTCCTTACAACTGTAGTAGGACAAATGAAATATGTCATCACTATCACAGTGTGATTTTAGTTTCAGATCAAATAATTTCTGTAGAGAAGAAACATCTGCGATGGCATTGTGGGCTTCATAGGTTTCTCCTAACAGTTTCTGAACAAGATTCTGTTGTCTATAGTTTCCGACATCAGCTTTAGAGATAACTTTTCTTGAAAGCTTCAGAGTATCGATGTATCCTGATACTGTCCCCTTAAAGTCCTTCATAAGGTTATATTTGGTCAGCTGGTGTAGGAGAACAGGTAAATCAAAATTTTGGATATTATGTCCTATCAAAATGGAATCCGGAAACCGTGACAGGAACTTGAGGAAATCTTAAAGTCCTTCAGATGCTGATGTTGACTGTACAGCTTTTCCATTGTGTTTCAAAATGCCTCCAACATATGTAAGACCTGTTTTATGAAAACCATGTTGAATTAATCTGTAAATACTTTGTAATGAACAATAGATGGGAAGGAGGACTCAAAAGTTATTTTCTGCTAACATTATAACTTCTTTATACTAACCTGTTGCATCAGATGCAGAAATGGTTTCATATAGACATTGAATTTTTCTGTACCACAAACACATGCTATCTGAAGGATTTCTGAAGACCTGCCTATATCAAAGAAAGGGTTTTAACTTTTAGCACAATCTGCTCAGCCATCAAATAAAAACTTTTTAAAATAATTGTTGCTAAAAAAAAAATCTGACAAGGAAAACTTGTTGCCAATATTTGAATTATAAGTGAACACTTACCTAGTCCAGTTGTTTCAAGATCAAAAACTATAAATGAACTGCCTTCTAGGCACACAGACTTCGGCTCCATGCTGATGTCTTCCAAGTCAACTGATTCCTCCAGTCCTATCTTTGAGCTATATGTTGCACCTACATGTATTATATGAAATATTTTAGTTTCTAAACTTTTCATTCAGAATTTATTTTAAATTACTTGTTATTATAAATGAAATATTACCTTCGAGTACAGACTGGGTGGCATCTTTTGATGTTCTTTCATTTTTCAACTGCAGCCGGCGTCGTTTAACACTCCTCTGAGCCTGCGCCAACCTTTGTCTTTTTAATTTTCTGGCTAGTTTTGATGTCCATTTTTCTGTAAACCTTCCAGGGGACAGCTGACATCGTCTATTCAACTGAAATTCACAGCACATTGAATAATTCATAAAACATGCAAGTCTATCAAAATTGCAGCCCAAGTTTACAAGATAGACAGTCAAAGATACATTGACAAGTAATATATATTCAAATTCCAACAACTTTCTAAGGAACCCAATACAGTAAAAGTGTTATAAAGAAATATTTATAAGAAATTTTTCATGAATCCCCTTAGCAACTTATCTCAATGTTGTTTATATGGATATAAAGAATTTCAGGTTAAGGTCCAAGTAACTTCCTTATATATGACTTTTTATATAAATGTCTGGATGAACCTAAGTATTAAATCTAAAATTCAAATGCAAAAAATGGTAACTCTGCAAAAGAAAACAAAATTAATCAAACTTAACAGAAAATGAAAATAAGAAAAATAAACCAAATAATTATAAAAAAAAAAAAAAACAACAACAAAGTATACAACTTGGTAACATTTCCAAACAATTAATTCTACCTCCGTGATATAATTGTAGCCCTCATTCTTTTGACAAACAGTAGCCGAGACCCTTGTTTTTAAACTCTCAGAACCTCCATAAAATCTGTCATTATTTCATACAAAATTTAGAAATGACACAAAACTTTTTTAATTCCACTTATATTTCTCTCAAAACAATGGAATAAAATTTTAAGTACTTACAGTCTTTTTGGTGCTTTAGAGGCAACCATGTGGTTGAAATTTTCGTTGTTCTGAGTTGATCCCAAGTCTACTAGTTCATCAGCTTTCTGGATGTACTTGTTAATCAGGCTTTCCAGAGCTACACGGAGGGGTTGGTCAGAAAGTGGCTTTCCATATGGCAGATTCTTGGGCTTTTAATTGGTTTTCTGACTCCTACACCATGTTCCACATTCATCATGCTCACCTTTAACATTAATATTATAATGTAATCCTAACATCAAAAGATAAAAAATATTCCATGATCATTTTCATATAGATCGTGTTTAGTGAATTTATATTAAAACTTACCATATAAATGGGGAACTATATTTTTCAAGTCCTCAGCAAGCTTAGTGGAGTTCCCTGAATTCTGCTTCACACAGTACATAAAACAACGTTCAATGTGTGAACGTACTCTGTTGTTTTTCAAAACTTTGTAGGTGTTGCCGAGTTCTACGAGGCTCCCCATTAACCCTTTTCGTGTGTGGTTGCTGTCCGACTTTTTTGTTATGGTTGGATCAACGGTTGCCCTTACCCTTGCAATAGTGGTTGAATCATTATCCATAACTAAGGTCTGCACCTACATATACAAAAGACAATTTTGAAAATAAATTTGTCAAAAATTTAAAGCATGTTATGTATAACTAAATACAAATTAATTATTCTATAAATATATTTTAAATACCTCTCAGACTGTGATAAAATTCAAATTATGGTAAATAATATGTATTGACCAATTTGCTAAGAGATATTGCTCGAATCTGGCTAAACTTCTCTTCATACATGTAAAATCAAATTAAACTGTTGACCCCAAAAATCTATTTACCCTATGCCCTTGGTCTATGATGCCCTGGAGCATCTCGCATGCCATTGCTGGCTCCATGGACTTTGCTGACCCAGACCAGTTGCGGGGACATTTGTGCTTTCTTGGAGGGACCCCTTTCATTTCAGCTGACTCGCATATTCTGCAACGTTTTCCCATCACCGAAATTCCTATGCATTTCTTTGTTTTCTCACCAATTAGAGATGCATGCCCTGTAAAAGTTTAAAATCAGAGAGTGAAACAGGTATTTTCTGTAATTTGATTTTTTCTGAATATTCTATGGCATTCACAAAAAATTATTTTGAAATGAAGAAAGGCTAACCAGTAAGACTGTTGTATGCACGACCTGTTCCCCTTTTTTGCCAGGCCCCATCAAATCCAGCTGTGAGATTGCCATCACTCCTGAAATTAAAGTCATATAAAAATCAAACTAATATTACACTGAAATTGGTTATTTCATTAATCTAATAAGCAGCTACGTCGTAAAATATTCTCTTAAGATTGTGCAGGGATATATTTACCAAATATATGTATTATTCCTTATAAGTGATAGGTGGCTTTAATTACTTACAAGCTGATTTCTTCATCGAGATGTTTATTACAACTGTCCTCTGCCATTTTGTTGAGATGAGGTGTAATTTCCCGTTCTCTGGACTTCAAGCTTGCCTGCGTTATTGTAGGAATGTTCAAAGCAGATAACAATCCATTAACCCTCTGGCTGCGGGAAGGACATATATGTCCTTTTACCGCTGGCTGCGAGAGGGACATATATGTCCCTGGCGACGTCATAAAGTTTGAGACGTCTTTTCGCTTTCTTAATTGAAATTTATATAATTATTATAATAATTAAATTTGACTGCAGTTTTTGCTGAAATAAAAGCTTAAGAATTTCAAAACAACTACCGATTAATGAAAGTTAAAAGTTAAAAAAATATTTTATAATAATTCATGCATTGATTTGCAAGTTTAAAATGCGCAAACAAAACACTGTAAAAAATAAGTAGTGAAAGTCTCTGAGAAAACTAGTAAATTTTACTGTCCATATAATAACTACCTTAAAAGTAGTTTTACTATAGATGCATGTATTGGGTATATTTACGTATAGTAAGATAACAATTATAATGAAGCTAGAATTTATAAGCAACTTTCACTAGGCCGGTATCTAAGTATCAATACGACCCTAGCTACACAACTCACTTTCTTAACTGAAAGCTTTCAATTCACGACAAAGGATTTACGATGTTCACTAGTTAAATTCACTAGATTTTTCTTCTAGATTTTTCTTTTAGTGAAGGGTCCTTCAGATGAGTCCTTAAAAACCGAGGCCCCGTGTCAGGGGCAGGCGTTGGCACGATAAAGATCCCTCACTGCTCAATGGCCCTGAGTGCCGAGTAAAGGTCAAAATTTGAAGCCCTTCACCGGCATACGGTGACGTCCCCATATGAGTGAAAAATTCTCGAGAGGGACATTCAACAGTATACAATCTTTTAGTGAATACTTTTTCGCAATTCAGTTCTAACATTAATACCGTTAATACATGCATGTGTAAACCTAAATTCAGGATAATAGTCAATTTTGTTAAGGGAAAAATCATAATTTTATATGATAAAAAATGTTATATTGAAATTTTCAAAAGAGTACCAAATGTAAATACTAGGAATTCTTTCTGTCCTTTTGGGGTAAAAGCACGTTACAGTGTATAATTTAGAAATATTTCAAAAAAAGTTTACAATTTAAATTTTTTATTCATTCAAATTTATGCATTTTTTCCAAGATTTAAGAAAGATTGCTTCAATAAATTATCTTGATTTTTAGTTTAAATAGGAATCTGACAGCGGAAATGATGTTCATCTGCCTTCGGGTCAATTTTGTAGAAGTAGCTAGGAATCTCAGTAGCACTCTTACAAACCATTTTCTAGATCGACGTAGGACTCTGTTAAACCCAACTTTTATCGAAGAATCACCGTTAAATCTTCGAATAATTAATAGATAATCTGTACCTGATCAATTTAAAAGCTTTATAGACTTTCTTGGAATTAAGAGGAAACAAGTCGCATTGCAGAGCTGAGCAGGTTCTATTTTCGCAACATGACACCAGACTCGATGCAAGTGGCGTTTCTCCATTGCAATGATTCCATGCGATACCCCTCGGCATGTCCAAACGCACTAGTCCATTAGATTTTATTTATAGAACTCATTCTACATTTTCATTTCGTCTAGTAAAAAGAACCTTAAATACGGAGTTAGCATCGTACTCTATATGTGTTCGTTTTAGAAGATCCTGAAAAGGGATACTGTGTTGCCCCCTGTTTTTTCTGAGTATGTATTTTATTTTTGCTTTGGTAAATTTTCCTGTCTATGCGGCTGCAGGTTGCCCCCCCCCCCTCATTCTTTGTTGTCGTGAGGTCAATGTAAATTTCAAGACATTGAAATTTTTTTGCTAACTTGTCAGAGTTTAAAACCCTCATTTTATCGTAATGTAAACTTCTGAAATCATTGCTATATCACTAACACAACCACACAAAGTTTCTATGTATTGTCAATATCTATATGCTTTCAAAATTTACCTACCCCCCCCCCAACCTTAACAGCAATTCTACTATAAAAATTAATTTAGATCCAATTTATATACCGGTAATCAATATTTCATTGTAAAAATAATTGAATATAGACCTGGAAACTATGTAAAATAAATGATTTTTTTGTAATCCATGTGTCCCCCTCCCCCCCCCCCCCTGTTGCAAGTAAAGCGATTTATCTTAATGATATTTCAGATGTACTAATCCATTAAAAAATGAAACACTGCACCCAGGTGCAATCAGGTAATATGATTTGTAAATACGACTCCGGGGTTGGGATGCGGGGGGGGGGATTTAATCAGTGTATGGTTATTGTTCGCCCTCCTGTATCCTTAATATGTACGTTTATTATTTCGACTTTTTTCCAATTTTAGATAAACCCTGAACATCGTGTGAACAAACATGCACGATCCTGTGATACATTCTGTAACATATCAATATACTTCAGGGAGAACTGTATTCTATATCTGCAACAATACATGGTTTAATATAAGTTATAAACTGGATCTTTAAAAATTTATTCAATGCACATTTTTTCTGTTATGTTATGTCTGCTTGAAATTATCGAAAAAAAAGTGATCAAAACATTTATTAGACTCCATATTAGAAACAATACGATATTTTGCAAGAAGAATAAAAATGCGTTTGTCAAATGAATTCTCTAGATACAAGACACTACGAAAAGCAGCTTTCTACGTTTTTTAAATTATATTCCATTCATTATGATTATGGCGAAGATTACATATCTTCTCAAATGTTCAGATATTAAATTGAATTTTGAATTATCACAATCCCGTCAATTCCTCTGATCACATAGAACAGTACTTGTGTGTTTTCTACATCATCATTTATAGTATACTCAACAGAAAATTAATTTTATTTCAAAATAACAAAATGAAAAGATGTAGAAAATGGAGTCCTTTAGGTCAATGATTTAGTTGTGTCGACTTCTTCGAAAAAAAAAAAAAAAAAAACCCAGAAAAGTAAGGAAATCCTCATTAAATGTTGACTTTGAATTTTGCTTCTTATACATGTAAACTGAAAACACTATTACTTTTTTTCTAATTCATGTAAAAAAAAAAAAGACAAACGGATTAATTGTTTCTGATGGTCTACATTTTTTACAGCTAAAGATTTTTTAATTAAAAAAAAGTTTTCCCTATTTCACCAAAGATCTTTTGTTTGAAAACGTCGTTTAGCCAATGTCTTTATGCAAATTTATTAGAAACTTAAAAAAGCACTGAGCTTTGTATAATCAGTATAACCAGTATAATCAGGCATTTTTTTTCTAAGTTTGCCAAACTATATTAGACCGGAAAGTAAATTTTCCGTAAATATCGACATTAAATAAGCAACTTGTTGGTAAATCTTCTTCATAATTCTTGGATTCATTTAAGGTAGTCCGATCCTCAGGTTTATAAAATAAGCAGTTAAGTAATCAAAAGTACTCATAAAAGTATCTCTGAATCCACAAAGTTATGTTAATTTATCCATAGGATTTCTTAAAAGTTAAATTTTAAAGTTAATCATATTATATAGGGAAAAATGTCAAATTTCCAATATTTTTGAAGAAAAAGCGAATTGGAATATCAGCCATGCATTTTCTAATTGCAAATTGATCAACTAATACATTTTAGGTGAAAAAACGTTAGGTATCCAGGCATTCAGAGAGATTGACATGATTTTTATACTTATTTGGTATTTTTTGTCTTCAATTTCTGTCATATATTCTATAATACATAGTGTAAAAGGCTTTTGCTATCATTGCAAGACACCACAAATCACTCTTTAAATCATATCATGCTAATAAGCATTGTTATCAAAGGCTGGATTCAAGAAAATCTTATTTCTCTAAAACTGTTTTCATTTTTTTCCCTTTTATAGGGTATAAAATTCAACTCTTATAAGACCTTTTCCAAGACTTCCAAAAACCTTGAATTTTATAAAGATGAATAAAATGAAAATTGTTGCATGAAACAATTTCACTTTCAAGCTTCATTTTGATGCATTTCAAATAAAATATTAATTTTTGGAGTTATCCTTCCTGGCTGAGGATCGAATATCCTTAAAGTCAACATTTAATGTCTACTAGAATAAATGAAATATTTAACAACTTTTAAAAGAATTTATAGAATTATTTCCGATACATTTTGATTTGAATTCATTATTCAAAATTGTTATGTTAGGAAATTTTTCTTTAAAAATAAAAACTTTTTTTTGGGGGGGGGGGGGGTAATTTGATTTTGGTTTTTATTCAATTTTTGAAGAAAGCGATAAATCTCTGCGCCGAGAGACAGTATACACCTATTTACTGGCTATGAGGACAATAGCAAGTTTATCGTCCCCCAAGACAGCAAACTATTTCCCGAGGCGCAGCGGACTATTTCACCATGGGCAGATAGCACAAAAACTATTTCACAGTAGGGGCTGTTTGGAAAAGATAGCATGTTTATTCGTCATGTTTTTATATTGAACAAATTCACAGAGGTATAATAATATACACCTATTTACTGGCTATGAGGACAATAGCAAGTTTATCATCCCCCAAGACAGCAAACTATTTCCCGAGGCGCAGCCGAGAGAAATAGTTTGCTGTCGAGGGGGAAGATAAACTTGCTATTGTCCGAATAGTCAGTAAATAGGTGTTTTATTATACCGATGCTGACCTAACTTTTGTTAACTTTTTGGAGTCCAGGGTACACACAATTATGATATTCCATATTATACCGATGCTGACTTAAGTTTTTGTTACGTCATAATACATACGCGTCACAATCCGTATAAAACCAGAAGTTTTCCGAGATGAAAAGCGAGGGAAACAGAATGCTGCCGGTGAATAGTTTGATGACTATTTCACCATGGGCAGATAGCACAAAAACTATTTCACAGTAGGGGCTGTTTGGAAAAGATAGCATGTTTATTCGTCATATTTTTATATTGAACAAATTCACAGAGGTATAATAAAATAAATAAAATCAAATATTTGAATTTCTATTATTTTTTCAGACCGCATAACGTTAGAAATTGCAATGCATGCAGATGGAAAATATATGTAAAATCAAGAATATAAAATACTATTATTTGTCTATACTATTTTCATTTTTACTTAATTATACTTGCAATTACTTTTAAAAAGTTTAGAAATAATGATAATCATTGTATATCAAACTGTTTTAAATTTGCGTATGATTTTGATATATATTCATTTCTCGCAATTGTTTATCAGTTTTATTTGATTGGGATAACATAAAACAATTAATTGAAAAAAAAAATCTTAATACAATAATTAGAATTTACGGAAATTGTAAAAATAAAAAAACTTCTTCATAGTTTTGTTGATATATCGCATATGAATTAATTCCCCTGTACACATTCCTGTAGAAGACGCGCACTCAGCGTTATAACCCGAAATATTGAAAAGCCCGCAAAATAATGTCAAAGAAATTGTGACGTCGTTTTAATCTCGCAGTGACGTTATAATTTCTGTAGCACTGACGTCGCAGCCAGAGGGTTAATATGGGACTCACCGAATCCTCCATTTATCATACCTGTAAAATTAATTATTTAATGTCCTATGCTCAGTAATTCTAAAAAAAACTTTGTACGATTCAGGATACTTTGGTTATAATTTCAGAAAGTTTTACCTGCAGCTAATTTTGTGTTAACATCCCATGCACTTGCACGGTTGCCTGTCTTATGCTTGCTTCCTGTGGGAACATCATTCACCAGCCCACATTCCATATAGCTACATCTCACCAACAAAATGTGAGCCAATCCAAATTTCTTTTCACCCACACAATCTTTCAGATGGAGAGGGTGGCCACATAACTGACAGGCTTTTAACCCGGCAGCAAGAACCCCTACAACACATGAAAATAAATAATAATTTTCTCCATTTCCTTGTTTACCTCCACAGATTAATAGTTTGTGGTTCATCATTTCTCATGTA